>NW_028274813.1:120675491-120827006 GCF_037043125.1 Eumetopias jubatus
CCAAGATCATCCACCTGTGTCCAGCACCCCACTTCCCAATTAAGCTTTCTTACCTCCCAGCTGGCTCTCTCCTGGGCCCCTCGGCAACGGCCCTACAGCCAGAAGAGCGGGCCGCCCGCATTTTCTCCCAAACCGCTGCCTTCTGCAGCAGGGTGGGACGGTCCTAAGCCTGCTGCGTGTGGACTCTTCTGAAGGTTCCTTTTGTCACACCACTGAACACTTCTCTGGGATCAGAGGATTCATGACTCTGTTTCCACACCATTAAAAACATCTACATTTAATTAGCTCCAGTGAGCTTGCTCTTCTCTGCTTAAATTCGGATGGGGTAAAATGAGGCACGTTTGCCCTATGTCTGATTCCTGTCGCAGGCTTCTGCCTCTCCTCCCAGGCCCACTGAGGTGTTGCATTTCGGAGGAAGTTCCCTAAGGCTGAGAACAGCGTCTCTATCACGTCTGCCCGTCCCGCACCGCAGGCGTGTGGGCAATAAGGAAGGAAGACTGGTGGGCTGCACTACCTGACCTGGGCAGGACAGGGTGCTTCCGCAGCCACCCCACCTGTGCGGTTCTAGGTCACTAGTCCCTGGGCAACAGCAGGTTCTCTACCGTTAAACAATGAAGACTTTATACTTAGCTCTTTTTGTCAAAATCTTTACTCCTGAGTAAATTTCTGATCACTCAAGAGTTGATTCTAAAGCCCCGCTTGCAATCCAAGTCCTTTCCCTCGATAGCGGCAAGGGTGCACCAAGGTCACAGTGCACCACCATGGCTGTCTGAAATTTGAAAGTGCGTGCTGTGGCATCCCACGATTATGAAAGCCCAGCACTTGAAAAGCCCCTCAGTCACCTAATCCGGTCTGTCTACCTCAAAATTCCTGCCAGATGCCCTACAGCCTCTACTTGAATACCTTTAGCGATGGGGAGCTCACTCCCTTAGAAGGCAACGGGGATCTGTCAGAAACTAGCAAGTTCACAGACACCAAACTGGTCAGAAGTGGCCCACTGCTCCCCAGTTGAGGTCTGAGGTGCCCCAGCCGCCAGCACCGCTCTTCTAGCATCCTCTCCCACAGCCCCCCCCCCGCCCCGCCCCTCCCTCCACAAACACATACATTCTAAGGTGAATTCCAGAGTCTGAGCCCAGTAAGCATCTGAGTCCCAGGATTACAGAATGCAAGAAACTTCAGAGACACTCGAATCCCCACCCCTCTCCTGGAGCAGGCATTTCTCCTGCAACACCTCCAACCGCCCAACAGAGGAGTCTTGAGAGGCCCTCTGGAGAGAAAGCTGGAGAAGAAGGCAATCAAGCTGTGAGGTGATATTTGTGAAAACGGTCTCATTTCATCTCATTTTGAGGTGGGTTCCGCTTGTCTCATTTCAAGACACAGGAGGGCAGGTGATTTGACCAGGGGCACATGAGCTTCCAGCAGCTGAGTGCAAAGTCACCTCTGTTCCGTTCCCCTGCCTCCATCAGTGGGAAACAGTCTGAGAAGAACCGGGCCTTCCTTTGGGAGAACTGGCTGAGTTCACTGGTGGCTTCCGAAAGCAAGCGCCATGCCGGTAACAGGCCTCCGAGAACAAGCGCCGACATCCTCACCCAGATGGGAGCAGACTCCCTACGTGTCAGGGAGGTGGCGTGCTCGGCTCCTGGCAGGGTGAGGTGACCCAAGAGGTCAGGTCCTGGAGTAGCAAGAGTGGAAGGGAAGGCAGGGGGGTAGGAAAGCTGGGCCAGGAAGTGTGCAATCTTCCCAGGGCACAGATCCAGGGCCCAGAGAGACGCTGCCAAAATGCATCATCCCCCCACCCCCACCCCCCAGCCCCTGTCCGCAGCTGCCGAGTCACCAGGGAAGGGGTCAGGAGGAATCCAAACGGCCCCTCCAGGGACCATGAATCTGAGACCTGGGGATGCAGCTGCATGTCCAGCTCCCGTTCCAGCTGAAGACTTTGACTCTGGCAGGAGGAAATAACCATATGATGCCAATTTGAGGACAAGATTTCAGTGTCCCAGGCCTCGATCTGTACCCCATAAGGATGGAGAATGCCTACCAGGACTGAGAAAAGGCTTGGCTGATATAATGGAAGGAGAGAGAAACAGGGGCGAAGAGGGTGTCCCTATAGTAGAGAAGGGGGCCCCTTGTGCCTTGAAGGTCAGGCAGTGACCAGTTAAGAAAAAAATACAATGTGATCCCCACTGAAATTCAACAGGCCAGGTTACAGACTTCTCCCAGCTTGGTCTGAGCACACCCGTGGAGCACGCACCTCCCTCCAGAGTGTGAACGCAGCCAAACACCACCCTGCTAACCTCTACAGACTTGCGGTCAGTGAAGGCCACCCAGTCTTTTCTCCATGTGCCACCACAAAGCCATGTCTCTGCACGCTGAGAACCAGACTGCACTGATCCCCATCCTCTAGACCTGGCCCATCACTCCAGCCTGTCAAGACTTTGGATCCCAACTCTGTCTCCCAGTATACACATCACTGTCCGGTCACTGTATACATCAGCCCAAATTTGAGCAGCATGCCCTCTATCCGCATCCTTGCACCACCACGAATACTGAGCAGGAGCAGGGCTGAGACCTGGGTCCTTCCAAGCCAAGAAGAGCCCGTCTCCAGGCTGACGGTGACTTTACCCAATCGCAGTCCCCTCATTTCAGATGTCCGCATGTTGGCCACTTGGGGATTCAAGAAACACCTTGCCAGATGCTTCACATCTGCAGTGACACAGACAAGGCATGAAGATGCGAGACAGAAGAACTGAGATCCCAAGAGATCTTAGTAGGTTGGGACAGAAGCTAAACGCATGAAGGCAAGGTCCAGAGGCACTAAGGAAGAACTCCTCCTCCTGACACCAGCGCTTAGCAGGCAACTGTTAAGGTTCCCATCTGGAACATTAATGCCCAGGAAGCCAATCTTGACTCATAGCAACCAAGATCCATAGGGGCAAATTCACTATATGGGTGCGAGGTTGGGACCACTCCTCCAAATGGTAATATTGGATGAGCCTAGAAGTGTGCCTCGCATGCAGAGCAGGCAGAACACACAGGTCCTGGGAACAGTCTGCAAGGACCATATTCTCTGGAGGGTCCTGAGGGTCGTTCCTCCTGGCCTGGCTAGCACACAGAACCTTACAGTGTGCACTTGCCAGAGCCCATAGGGGAAAATCAAGTTAATCAATATTATTTAAAATCAGCATACCAACCACATTTTTGCTCCCAAAAGTATGATGTGCATTTTGTCTCTTGAACCTGCAATGGTTGTTTAAAAATTTAAAAAAAAAAAAGCCCTTCCATTTGTTTTTTCAAGTAGGATGTCATCACTCCAAGACTTTTTACAATTTATATATGTGAAACCCATATATATGTATAGCACACCCACACACATACACACACACATATACTTTGGCAAGATTGGAAAAGTGGGCCAAAAGAAAATCAGTTTTCACGTTTTTTTTTGTTAGTTTTTAAAAATTTATGCTAGGGATTTAAGATTTGTCTTCCCTATTTACCATCAACTAATTAATATGTTCTCTTGATACTGTTAGGTTGAAAGACTGAATATTTGGATAAATATCTAAGTATGCCTTGCCCAAAATACCATGTAGTTTCAAACTTCAGCTTCAACTCTGAGTCACATTTTCAAAAGAAATATGAGCGGCAGACCCTTCTGGATCCTTCCTAGAGCTGTGAGGTGGAGTGTGCCTTGTGGGCATGCATATTCAGAACGAGCTGTTCCACACAGAAGGTCCTTCCCTGAATTTGTCACATTAAGACTCTCTTTAGCAAACTGGAATTTGGATCCAATAAACTCATTCATAGTACTAGTCTGCCTGCCACTAAACATGTACTCTCTCTCTCATTTTCTCTCTTCCTCTCCTTCCCTCCCTTGTCCCCCTACACACACACACACACACACACACACACACACACACACACACACACACTGGCGAACACATCTTTAATCAGCACCAAGAAGAACCAAGAGTCATGGGTGAAAAGACCTTGCTGGAACAGATTTCATCATTCAGTTTCCTGAAAAGAGAAAAGCTGAGAATGGAGTCGTAATACCTCCCTACATCTCTGAACCTTCTTCAGGGCTCAGCGCTGGGCTTTGTGCACGGAAGACATTCACCAATTCCCTTTCTTTCCCAGACAAAGCCGCATGGGTCGCCCCCGCCGCCCCCACAGAGCCCTGCATGACTGATGCCTGAATATTCTGTCCGCCACAGAGAGACCAAAACACTCTGGCTGAATATACCACACTGGCATTTCACAAGGGGGTTCTTTAAAAACTCCACTATTGCTCTGAATGGGGAGAGGAACGGAAGTCTTCCCCTGCCAATATACGCAATACAGATCCTTTTTTGCTGGACCCACCCCCCCCAAAAAAATTTTACTTAAGAGTTCATTTTTCAAGACCTTGAAGTAAGCTGACCCACTGGAACCAGCCTCAATTAGCAAAATGTCACATGGAAATAACTCTACCTTAAAATACCTCAGGGGAAAAACACTGAATATTGTATCCCCCGAACAGGGCTCTATTGGTAAAGAAAAAAACTAGATGGATGGTCACCTCAAACCTGACTAGACGGCAAACTCACTAACCCAGGCCGTCCCTCTCCCCCCCCAGTTCCTCCTCCTGGTCCGGTCCAACTGGGCAGGCAGCGCCCCAGAAGTCAGAAGTGGGGACCCCCGGTTTCTGAGGACCCTGAGCTGCTGGTGAGGATGCTGTGAGTGGGAACCGTTCTGGGCCGTCTCTGCGACCTTCCCCCCACCACTCCGCGATGGGGCTTCAGGGCTCAGGGAGGAATACTCTCAGGCCCAGCGTGGGCACAGGAATCTGCACTTTGATCCGAAAGTGAAGGATGTATTTTTCCCACAGCCTCTGCACCACTAACACTCATGATTATCTCTCTGGCAGAGAAAAGACATCTTTGCTTTTTAAATCGAGTACAAACAAGCATTTTATTTTACCAAAGTGGTGGTGAGGGGAGATCCCCAGAGCCTGGCGTGTCCAAGCAACTCTTGGGTTTGTGGTACCTATCCGGTTACTCGGTCCACATGTGTTTATTAAGCACCTACTACACACCAAGGCTGTTTTTGACACGCAGAATTCAGCAGTCAACAAAACAGACTAGAATCCCTTTTCCCAAGGAGCTTACAGTCTTAACGAGGGGAAGCAGAAAATGAACAGAAGAGAGACGTAAAATGTATACTACATCACATGGGAAAAGAATTGGGAGAGGGGACAAATTGCAGTTCTAAACAGAGCGGTCAGCACGTGACATCATGAGCACTGGGCGTTATACACAACTAACGAATCATTGCACATTACATCAAAAACTAATGATGTATTATATTTTCGCTAACTGAATTTAAATTAAAAAAATAAAATAAACAGAGAGGTCAGGGTAGGCCCAGGTAGATCAAGGTGCCTTGTGGAATCACTTTTTTTTTTTCTTTTTCTGATTTTCCAAACTGACAAGTTGGAGCCTGCCATTTTTCTTGGATGTTTCGAAATGTCTGCATTGTCTGAGACCCCAGCTGGGATCCGCAGGGCTCTGGACCCATCTGCTCCTACCTACAGCAGCGGTGTGACCCTTTGCTCCTTGGCCCCAAGTGCCCCTCTGCCTTCACAGCCAACCAACTCCAGCCCGGCCAGGCCCCAGTGCTCCAGTGCTCCCCTCTGGTTGTTCCAACATCTCCTGCTCCCAGTGAGCCACAGCCCGACCTGCCCGGGCCCCAATAACACGAGCACAATAAAGGGTGCCGAAAACCCCACTCGTTGACAACTGATTACTTATGTGGGCATGCTCTCTCTCTGTTGTCAACCTCAGAGCCCATTCCTGGGTATCAAGCAAATCTGTGTGTGTACCTCATGCATGAATTTGCATTAACTCAGTAGCAAGAAAGAAATCAAGAAAGAAGAGAAGAAAGAGAAAGAAATAAAGTAAAGAAAAAGGGAAAGAAAAAAAAAAAAAGCACTACCAGCTCTTCCTGATTTGGCAATGAGACACCACCCAACCTGACACAGTCCAGAAACACGCTGGGGACATATTCATGTTTATTCAAGATTTTTCTCACCCCCACAGCTTTATTTCTTTCAGGAAACAGCTCGTCTGTGTGGCTGAAATCATGCAGGCTTTCAAAATGCAGCCTTCCAAGAGAAGAAAAAGACAGAAATGTGCTGTTTGCACATACTCTGAAAAACATTTATATTCATCATAAGCCGGTTTGTTTTTCTAAGCTTAGCAGGGCAGGAAGTCTTCAGTACTAACACATCAGCAGAACTGCCAAATGTGCTGTGGGGATGCTCCTGCCTTTCGGAATTCTTAAACAAGCAAGACGATAGGAAGATAGTGATTTAGAGGCAGGGTGTCTTTGGTCCATGTGTATAAAGTGGCATCACGCTAATTTCCACAAACTACACAAAAACTGGAGGTTTTTCACATAAAATGCTAAGGACGTCTTGAAAACAAAAGGTGATGCTTTTATAAAATTAGGAGGCTAACGAGGCACCAGGGTGGCTAAGTCAGTTAAGCATCCGACTCTTGGTTTTGGCTCAGGTCGTGATCTCAGGGTCGTGAGATGGAGCCCCACGTTGGGCTCCACACTCAGAAGGGAGTCTGCTTGAGACTCTCTCCCTCTCTCTCTCTCTGCCCCTCTGCCTCTCCCCCTGCTCACATGTGCTCTGTTTCTCTCTCAAATAAATAAATCCTTTTTAAAAAATTAAGATGATAACATCCACCCCAGTGGTAACAGAGCCATACTGGAACCATAAATCAGCAGAAGAAATTATTACAAATGCATTACCTTTTGTTACAAAAGGAAAAGAGAGAGAGAGAGAGAAACTATAATCTTTGACCTAAGTGGGGTGTTGTTGAGATACAGGTTTATGTATTTAAGTTGATATATTTTAAGGTCCAGTTTGTTTCTTAATGATACATGGAGTGATAAGTCATTTCTTTTGAGTGCTTAAAACATCACCATACCATTCCATATTTGTTTGACATGAAAACACCACATCCTTCTCAGTCCTAAGTAAACATAGGATTAGTTTTACTAATGGCACCAGATACGTGGAGAATCACATTCATACACCAGCCACACTTGGAGACACTGGACACCTGTTACGATCGGTGATAGATGCTCAAGTTTAGAAAGGGGACTGGATTTGCAGCTGGGAGATCAGGCTCCAGCCCACCTCCACAGGAGACCGTGCAGTTCCTGGGACAGGCTTCCGGTCTCCAGGTCCTGCTCACCACATCGTTAAACAGGAGGACTGGCCTCAGTGAGCTCCAAAATTCCCCACAACTGGAGGAAAACCAGGCAAGGAGATGAAGGTGTGGTAATTTTGTTTGTTTACTGTATTTTGTAATTTATGAAAGGAATATTGTTGGTATGACTTTAGAAAGCCTCCTGCACACACACACACACACAAAATACCCAGCAGTCAAAGCAAAACTCTAGCATCCTTCTTAATGAGAGTCATTGCATTTTCTTAAACCAAAAGCAGGCCCAGGAGAGAAGAGCAGAGTGACTCCTTTAGTGACTCAAAGGCCCCTAAGATACAGCCTCATGAAGCCCAGCATTAAAAGAAAAACACAGAATAATTTCAGGATAAAAGAGTGAATGCCGTGGACACTAACCTTTTTCTCTGCGCCCCGCCGCCCCTGCCACTAGGGAGAGGGAGCTTACATAAGGTGCATTTGTGCCGTCCAAGACTCAGTTTCCTCACCTGTAAAATGGAGGTGAAAACCGTACACCTTCCCTAACTACTTAATAAAATAATGCAAATGGTGGTGCTCTTTAAATTGTTAGGAAGCTGCACAGTGTCTATTACCATGATTGTTATTATCACAAAGTCCCCAAAACACGTTTTTAATGGAAGCATTAACAGAAGCATGTCCCGAGTCCCTCCTCTTGTGCATGCACTGTGCTAGGCATCAGAGACCCCCACAAGGCACAGTCCATGCCCTTGGGAGCTCTCCGTCTTGGGCTGGGTGTGGGCTCAGAATGCTGTGGGAACATATAAGAGGGACAAGGCGGAGGAGGAAGGAGGGAGGTCACAGAATGCATCGTGAACACAAGAGCCACCCCGCTGAGAGGCAAAGAACAAAGAGGAATTAGGATAATGGAGAGAAGAATGGGGGAACAGAGGCTTCTAGAATAACGCGGGCATGACAAACAGTGTGGACCAACCAGGAGACTGGAAAGAACAGGGCAGGTTGGAGGTGGCCCTGTGTGGCTGGAGCACAGAAGAGGAGAGAAGCCGGAGGAAGCCGGAGGAAGCCGGAGGGGCAGGCGTGGGCTGGTGAAGGGGGTCTGGTGGCACAGATCCAGAAATCTGTGCTTTTCCTTGGGAAGCACTGGAGGGGTGTTAGGTAGACACGTGAGACTATGATTACGGAGACTGGATAGGAAGGGATGAGACAGAAGGCCAGGAGGCCAGCAGGCTACGATGATACCCAGCAGAGAACCAACGGTGGCCATGAGGACAAAGACGGGAATGAGCCCTAACAAGATAACGTATCTCAGAACTTAAGAAAACAATTACGCCAATGTGTTTCACATATTAGGGAGACATGAACATGTTTTAGAAACAAAAATCTAAATGATGAAAATGGACTCTTGGAAAAAAAAAAAAAACGGAAAATCTCAATGGTCTTTAACCATTAAAGAAATAGATTCAGTATTTAACATTCTTCCCATGGAGGAAACAATACATCTGGAAGGTTTTAGAGGTGAGCTCTACAAAACATTTGAAGTATAAATAATTCCAATCTTAACAACAACAAAAAAAATCTTTTAAAAAAGAGAAAAAGAGAAACCCTCGATAATTCATTTCATGAGATTATCACCTTGATAACAAAACCAGGCAAGAACGATGCAACAAAGAAATTACATCTCAACCTCACTCTTAAAATGAATGCAAAGTTCCTAAATAAAATATAAGCAAAATAAAGCTCACACTGTATAAAAAGAAACCATCCAGGGAAGGGCGGATCAATCAGTCGTGGCGTATTTGTGCCCTGGAACACAACAGAGCAGGAAAAAGGAATGATCTCAGCTTCACACATCGACAGAGATGAAATTTCAAACCACAACATGGAGCAGAATAGACACAGTATGATTTCATTTGTATACAATTCAGAAATGGTGCCACATAATCTGTGATTTAGAGATACAGACTCAAGAGGCTAGAGGCAATACAGACACAAAGTTCACTTTTTGCTGTGGTTACTTCTGAGCACACAGGAGGATGTGACAGGAAAGGGACACACAAGTAGCTTCAGGGCTACTGATAATGTGGCATTTCATAAGCTCCATGGTGAGTACTGTTTATTACATCATTGTTCCTGGGCCATCTCCCGTGTGGTTGTGCAAGTCGGGTACTGCATACTGGCATATGGCCATCCTCCTTTAAAAATCATGTTATGGGAGGGCGCCTGGGTGGCTCAGTCGTTGGGCGTCGTCTGCCTTCGGCTCAGGCCATGATCCCAGGGTCCTGGGATCGAGCCCCGCATCGGGCTCCCTGCTCGGCGGGAAGCCTGCTTCTTCTCCCTCTCCCACTCCCCCTGCTTGTGTTCCCTCTCTTGCTGTGTCTCCCTCTTGTCAAATAAATAAAATCCTTTAAAAAAACTAAAAAAATAAAAACCATGTTATGCGGGCACCTGGGTGGCTCAGTCAGTTAAACAGCTGACTCTGGATTTTGGCTCAGGTCATGATCTCAGGGTCATGAGATCAAGCCCCATGTCACTCTCCATGCTCAGCAAGGAGTCTGCTTGAGATTCTCCCTCTCCCTCTGCCTCTGCTTCTCCCCCCCCAATAAACAACTCTTTTAAAAAATCATGTTATGAACTTAGAGTGGAAATCATTTCACAATACATGTGAGTCAAACCATGAGGCTAAGCACCTTAAACCTATACAGTAATATGTCAGTTACATCTCAATAAAATTAGAAAAAAACATGTTATATAAATTGCCTTTATATATATTACCTATATTTATTATTTATAGATAATAAAAAAAGTTTTAAGTTAGACTTTTCATATATGCATGTTTATATTTCCCACTTACATCAATGGGAAAGTGGTGACTCATTCAAGAAATTCTTCAGGACAACAGGTAAATTAGGAAGAAAAAAGGGCAAATTCAGATCCCTCCTCAATCAAGGCACCAAAATCAATTCCATGTGAAAACAAATATAAGGCTAAAGCATATATATATTATATTATACTATATTACACACAGTATAATACATGACATACCATATAGATATCACATATATATCCACTATTTTATAGACTCAAGAATCATGGAAGAAAAGTCTGCTATCCACCTGTCTTCCCATGTGAGTTACTTTTTCTTTCACCCAGAATTTGTGAACGTACATAGGCTAGCTGATGTAAGTAAATGTCTACAAATGTGGCTTCCTAAAAAGACTGTTTCTATTGACTTTCTTTCCGTGTGAGTGGGCCACACTTCCCTGTTGGTTTGTGTTGCACATTTTTTTTGTTGAAAACTAGACATTTCAAAGACCAGAATGTGGCAACTCAGGAAAGCTTTCCATCTTGAACCTTAGAAGTCAGACACTTTACCAGAACATGGGTACGTCTCCGCTTGTGTCTTTTTGCACCGGTCCCGACTACGACCCTGACAGGCTCAGGCTGGTGCTCATTCAAGGACGCTTTGTAGTCAGAGCTGCTTCACTGCAGCCTCCTCCCCAGCCACTCCTCTCCCTCCATCCCCTGCTGCTCCTGCTGCTGCTGTTTGCACACTAGGTCCCCCCCCCGCCCCCCATCTGCTCCCCGCGGCTCTCAGCACTTCCCTCGTGACCGGCACTTTGTGGTTCTCCACTGTGTTCCACGGTCTTCCGTCCCCTTGCATTGCTTTCAACTCCTCCACTGCATTTTTGCTCGGAAAGCCCCATTTCTTTTCAGCTTAAGAAAGCCGCCTGGGTGTGTGGTGGAAGCTCCTTGAGGACCCTTCCTGATTTGGGACTAAATGCGCCGTCTCTGTGCTCTCACGTACACGATGCTGCTCAAAGCTGCTCCGAGAGGCCACCATGTCAGCCACGGCAAGAAGCAGGCACGACCAAGGCCCCGGGAGGCCCCCAGAGAACCCGCTGGCTGCAAGCCCTCTCCTAGGACACCAGGAGAACTCCCCTCTGCCCCTAATCCCCATTCTCTTCCCAGACAGAGAAAAGCTCTGAGCCTTTATCCTAATGCACAGTCTCCATAGGAGCTGGTAGAGCCTGAATCCTCTCTCCAGACCGGCCTGCCTGTCAGCCCCAGAACCAACCCTTTACCAGAGGGGCGGCTGGCTTTAGATAGCTTTAGAGGGGAGAGTAGCATGAACCAATTCAATCTGCTATCACCATAGGACTGCATGACCTTAAATGATTCTGATATAGCCACTGTACAGAATAAAATAGATTTAATGCATATCAGATCTAGGTGTGGGAAAAATCTTCAGGAGCACATCAAAGGCAGAACCCATAAAAATATTTATAAAGTTAATACCAAAATTAAATTTTTAAATACAATTTAAAAGTGAATACCAAAAAATGAATAATCCAATTAACAAATGGGCAGAAGACATGAATAGACATTTTCCCAAAGAAGACATACGAATGACCAACAGACACATGAAAAGATGCTCAACATCACTCATCATCAGAGAAATACAAATCAAAACCACAAGGAGATATCACTTCACACCTGTCAGAATGGCTAAAATCAACAACACAGGAAACAACAGGTGTTGGCAAGGATATGGAGAAAGGGGAACTCTCTTACACTGTTGGTGGGAATGCAAACTGGTGCAGCCGCTGTGGAAAACAGTATGGAGGTTCCTCAAAAAGTTAAAAATACAACTACCCTACAACCCAGCAACTGCACTACTAGGTATTTACCCAAATATAAAAATACTAATTTGAAGGGATACATGCACCCTGATGTTTATAGCAGCATTATCTACAATAGTCAAATTATGGAAATAGCCCAAGTGTCCATCAATTGATGAATGGATAAAGAAAATGTGATATATATATATATATCACAGACACACACACACTCTCTCTCTCTCAATGAAATATTACTTGGCCATCAAAAAGAATGAAATCTTGCCATCTGCAATGAAATGGATGGCACTAGACAGTATTATGCTCAGTGAAATAAGTCAGAGAAAGACAAATACCATATGATTTCACTCATATGTGGAATTTAAGAAATAAAACAAAGAAGCATAGAGGGAAAAAAAGAGGAAAATGAAGAAACAGACTCTTAACTATAAGGAACAAACTGCTGGTTACCAGAGGGGAGATGGGTGGGGATGGGGAAAACAGGTGCTGGGGATGAGGAAGGGCACTTGTGCTGATGAGAGCCAGGTGTTGTATGGAAGTATCAGATCACTAACTGTACACCTGAAACTAATATTACCCTGTACGTGAACTAACTGGAATTTAAATAAAAACTTTTTAAAAATCCTTTCAAAGAAAAAAATTTTAAGTGAATAATAAAACATTAAAATATTTTAAACATAAGTAACACACAAAAGGTTACTAACTTCAGTGTATAATAACACTGTTTAAAAAATCAGCAAGAAGATGAGGAAGAGATTAATAGGAACACAGGCAAAGACATGAGTAGGAAACCCATAAAAGAAGACATGAACACAGCTATTAAACTTATGGATATCACTAGCAATAAAAAATAAATTTCAAACACTTATCAGATTGGCAAAGACTCTTTAAAATACTACCCACAGCCGGCAAGGGTCACAATTGAAACACACTGTAGCAAACTAGACTTTCAAATGTTTAAATTCAAATAAAGAACACACTGCAGGGAGGAGGAGCAAGACGGCGGAGGAGTAGGAGACCTGGATTTCGTCTGGTCTCAGGAATTCAGCTGAATAGGGATCAAACCATTCTGAACACCTACGAACTCAACAGGAGATCGAACAGGAGAGTAGCAACAACTCTCTGAACAGAAAAGCAACCACTTTCTGGAAGGTAGGACGTGCGGAGAAGTGAATCCGAGGCGATATTCGGGAGGATAGACGGCGGGGGAGGGGGCCTCCGTTGGCTGCTTTTGGCAAGTGCTAGAGCCGCGGAGCACAAAATCGGAACATTTAGAAGTCGGCTCCGCGGAGGGACGTCGCTCCAGTGGCTAAGCAGGAGGTGGAATCCTCCCGGGACAGTGTGGTCTCCGGACCCTCGGGGTCACAGAAAGACCAGGGGTGCCTGAGTGCGCCAGAGCTCCCAGGGATCGGAGCGGGGAAGCCGGCTGCAGAGACGGAGCCGAGGCGCTGGCTCTCAGCTCGGGGTGGCCATAAACTGTGATCCGCGGCCCAGTCGGGCCACTGCTCCTCCAGCAGGGACCCAACAAGCGGCAGAGCCGGGGAGACTCCCCTCCCTCCCCCGGGAGGAGCGGCGCGGGAGCGCACCGCAGGGATCTGCTGGGTTTGGAGACTCCACACGGGGTCGGGTGCCAGAGATAGAAACGCTCGGCCACAGGCCGGGTGAGCACGGAGTGCGGCCGGAGACCGGGGAGACGGGAGTGACTGCTTTTCTCTGGGGGCGCACTGAGGAGCGGGGCCCCGAGTTCTCAGCTCCTCCGGGTGGAGATAGGGAGGTCACCATTTTCCCCCTGGTCCTCCAAAGCTGTACCAAGAGCTTGCAGGGAAAAAAAAGCTCCTGAGAGCAAACCGGAGCAGATAACTTAGCCCGGACCGACAAGGGCGGGGCAATTCCGCCTCCGGCAAAGACATTTGGGAACCACGGCAACGGGCCCCTCCCCCAGAAGATCAGTACGAACAGCCAGCAAGCCAAGACCAAGTTTACCGATCAATGAGAACGGCAGAACTCCAGCGCTAGGGGAATACTGCACATAGAATTCATAACTTTTTTCCCATGATTCTTTAGTCTTTAAAAGTTAATTTTTTTAACTTTTTTTAACTTTTTTTAAAATTTTTCTTTTTCCCTTTTCAACCAACATCTTATCAACCCCTTTTTTTAAAAAAAATCTTTATTTTTCATTTTTAGAGTCATATTCTATCACTTCATAGTAATTACCCTTATTTTTGGTATATATATAAGTTATTTCTTTAATATTGGGATATAGTTTCTTCTAACAGATCACAATATACCCTAAATCTCTAGTGAATGGCTTTTTTCTAATCTCCTGCCTGATCACATTCTCTAACTTTTTTTTTTAAATCCTCTTCTTCTTTCAAACAACTTCTTATCAATCCTTTTATAAAATATTTTATAATTTTCATCTTTACAGTCATATTCCATCCCTTCATCATATTAACCCTTATTTTTGTACATATATAAGTTTTACTTTCTTTAAAATTTTGGGAGGAACTTTCTTCTAACAGACCAAAATACGCCCAAAATCTAGGGTGTGGCACTAATCTATGCACCAACCTGGTCATATTTAATCATATTCTGTTTTCTTTGTTTTGTTTTTCCTTTTATCTTTCTTTCTTTCCCTTTCTTTCCCCCAGTTTCAGGTCTTTTCTGAATTGTTTAGAGTATGTTTGCTGGGGACGTTGTTACCCTGTTAGCATTTTGTTCTCTCATTCATCTATTCTCCTGTGGACAAAATGACAAGACAGAAAAAATCACCTCAACAAAAAGAACAAGAGGCAATACCAACTGCCAGGGACCTAATCAATACGGACATTAGTAAGATGTTGGAACTAGAGTTCAGAATGATGATTTTAAAGATACTAGCTGAGCCTGAAAAAAGCTTGGAAGTTATTAGAGAAACCCTTTCTGGAGAAATAAAAGAACTAAAATCTAACCAAGTCTAAATCGAAAAGGCTATAAATGGGGAGGCGGAGCAAGACGGCGGAGGAGTAGGAGACCTGGATTTCATCTGGTCTCAGGAATTCAGCTGAATAGGGATCAAACCATTCTGAACACCTACGAACCCAACATGAGACCGAAGAGGAGAGTAGCAACAACTCTCTGAACAGAGAAGCGACCACTTTCTGGAAGGTAGGACGTGCGGAGAAGTGAATCCGAGGCGATATTCGGGAGGATAGACGGCGGGGGAGGGGGCCTCCGTCGGCCGCTTCTGGCAAGTGATAGAGCCGCGGAGCACAAAATCGGACCTTTGAGAAGCCGGCTCCGCTGAGGGACGTCGCTCCAGTGGCTAAGCAGGGGGTGGAATCCTCCCGGGACAGTGGGGTCTCAGGACCCTCGGGGTCACAGAAAGACCAGGGGAGCCTGAGTGCGGCAGAGCTCCCAGGTATCGGAGCGGGGAAGCCGGCTGCAGAGACGGAGCCGAGGCGCGGGCTCTCAGCTCGGGGTGGCCACAAACTGTGATCTGCGGCCCAGTCGGGTCACTACTCCTCCAGCAGGGACCCGACAAGCAGCAGAGCTGGGGAGACTCCCCTTCCTTCCCGGGAGGAGCGGCGCGGGAGCGCACCGCAGGGATCTGCTGGGTTTGGAGATTCCACACGCGGTCGGGTGCCAGAGATAGCAACGCTCGGTCACAGGCCGGGTGAGCACGGAGTGCGGCTGGAATCCGGGGGACCGGAGTAACTGCTTTTCTGTGGGGGCGCACTGAGGAGCGGGGCCCCGAGTTCTCAGCTCCTCCGGGTGGAGATGGGGAGGCCATCATTTTTGCCCTGGTCCTCCAAAGCTGTACCGAGAGCTTGCAGGGAACAAAAGCTCCTGAGAGCAAACCCGAGCAGCTTCCTTAGCCCGGACGGACAAGGGCGGGGCAATTCCGCCTCCGGCAAAGACATTTGGGAACCACGGCAACAGGCCCCTCCCCCAGAAGATCACCACGAACAGTCAGCAAGCCAAGACCAAGTTTACCGATCAAGGAGAACGGGAGAACTCCAGCGCTAGGGGAATACTGCACATAGAATTTCATGGCTTTTTTTACCATGATTCATTAGTTCATCAAAGTTAATTTTTGTTAACTGTTTTTTATTTTTCTTTTTCCCTTTTTCAACCAACATCTTATCAATCCCTTTTTTAAAAAAAAAAACATTTTTTATTTTTCATTTTTAGAGTCATATTTTATCCCTTCATAGTAGATACCCTTATTTTTTGGCATATATATATAAGTTGTTCTCTCTTTAAAATTTTGAGATACAGTTTCTTCTAACAGATCAAAATATACCCCAAATCATTAGTGTAAGGCTTTGTTCTAGTCTCCTGCCTGATCACATTCTCTTCCTTTTTCCTTTTTTTTTCCTTCTTAAATCTTCTTTCTTTTTTCAAACAACTTCTTATCTTATCAAGTCCTTTTATAAAATCTTTTATAATTTTCATCTTTACAGTCATCTTCCATCCCTTCATTGTATCAACCATTATGTTGTACATATATGTCTTTCTTCCTTTAAAATTTTAGGAGGCACTTTTTTCTAACAGACCAAAATACGCCCAAAATCTAGTGTGTGGCACTGATCTATGCACTAGCCTGATCATATTTGATCATATTCTGCTTTTTTTGTATTGTTCTGTTTTTATCTTTTTTTCTTTTTTTTTTTTCTCTTTCTTTTTTCTTTCTTTCTTTTCCCCTGCTTTCAGGTCTTTTCTGATTTGTATACACTATATTTGCTGGAGACGTTGTAAACCTGTTAGCATTTTGTTCTCTCATTCATCTATTCTCCTCTGGACAAAATGACAAGACGAAAAAAATCACCTCGCAAAAAGAACACAAGGTAGTGCCGTCAGCCAGGGACATACTCAATACGGGCATTAGTACGATGTCGGACCTAGAGTTCAGAATCATGACTTTAAAGATACTAGCTGGGCTTGAAAAAAGCGTGGAAGTTATTAGAGAAACCCTTTCTGGAGAAATAAAAGAAATAAAATCTAACCAAGTCGAAATCAAAAAGGCTATTGATGAGGTGCAATCAAAAAAGAGGGCCCTAACTGCTAGGATAAATGAGGCAAAAGAGAGAATCAGCGATATAGAAGACCAAATGATGGAAAATAAAGAGGCTGAGAAAAAGAGAGAAACAACTACAGGATCACGAGGGCAGAATTCGAGAGATAAGCGATACGATAAGACGAAACAACATTAGAATAATTGGGATCCCAGAAGAAGAAGAGAGAGAGAGAGGGGCAGAAGGTATATTGGAGCAAAAAATAGCAGAGAACTTCCCTAATGTGAAGAAGGAAACAGGCATCAAAATCCAGGAGGCACAGAGAACCCCTCTCAAAATCAATAATAATAGGTCAACGCTCCGACAACTAATACTAAAACTTACGAGTCTCAGAGACAAAGAGAAAATCCTGAAAGCAGCTCGGGAGAAGAGATATGTAACCTACAATGGTAGAAACATTAGATTGGCAACAGACCTATCCACAGAGACCTGGCAGGCCAGACAAGACTGGCAAGATATCTTCAGAGCACTAAACGAGAAAAATATGCAGCCAAGAATACTATATCAAGCTAGGCTGTCATTGAAAATAGAAGGAGAGATAAAAAGCTTCCAGAAAAAACAAAAAATAAAGGAATGTGCAAACACGAAAGCAGCCCTCCAAGAAATATTGAAAGGGGTCCTCTAAGCAAAGAGAGAGCCTAAAAGCAGCAAAGATCAGAAAGGAACACAGACAAAATACAGTAACAGTCACCTTACAGGCAATACAATGGCACTAAATTCATACCTTTCAATAGTTACCCTGAATGTAAATGGGCTAAATGCCCCAATCAAAAGACACAGGCTATCAGATTGGATTAAAAAACAAGACCCATCAATATGCTGTCTGCAAGAGACTCATTTTAGACCCAAAGACACCCCCACATTGAAAGTGAGGGGGTGGAAAACCATTTACCATGCTAATGGACACCAAAAGAAAGCTGGGGTGGCAATCCTTATATCAGACAAACTAGATTTTAAAACAAAGACTGTAAGAAGAGATGAGGAAGGACACTCTATCCTACTTAAAGGGTCTATCCAACAAGAAGATCTAACAATTGTAAATATCTATGTCCCGAACATGGGAGCCGCCAATTATATAAGCCAATTAATAACAAAAGCAAAGAAACACATTGACAACAATACAATAATAGTGGGGGACTTTAACACCCCCCTGATTGAAATGGACAGATCATCTAAGCAAAAGATCAACAAGGAAATAAAGACTTTAAACGACACACTGGACCAAATGGACTTCACAGACATATTCAGAACATTCCATCCCAAAGCAACAGAATACACATTCTTCTCTAGTGCCCATGGAACATTCTCCAGAATTGATCACATCCTAGGTCACAAATCAGGTCTCAACCAGTACCAAAAGATTGGGATCATTCCCTGCATATTTTCAGACCACAATGCTTTGAAACTAGAACTCAATCACAAGAGGAAAGTCGGAAAGAACTCAAGTACATGGAGGCTAAAGAGCATCCTACTAAAGAATGAATGGGTCAACCAGGAAATTAAAGAAGAATTAAAAAAATTCATGGAAACCAATGAAAATGAAAACACAACTGTTCAAAATCTTTGGGATACAGCAAAGGCAGTCCTGAGAGGAAAGTATATAGCAATACAAGCCTTTCTCAACAAACAAGAAAGGTCTCAAATACACAACCTAACTCTACACCTAAAGGAGCTGGAGAAAGAACAGCAATAAAAGCCTAAACCCAGCAGGAGAAGAGAAATACTAAATATGAGAGCAGAAATCAATGAACTAGAAACCAAAAGAACAGTAGAACAGATCAACGAAACTAGGAGCTGGTTCTTTGAAAGAATTAACAAGATTGATAAACTCCTGGCCAGACTTATTAAAAAGAAAAGAGAAAGGACCCAAATCAACAAAATCATGAATGAAAGAGGAGAGATCACAACCAACACCAGAGAAATACAAACAATTATAAGAACATATTATGAGCAACTCTATGCCAGCAAATTAGATAACCTGGAAGAAATGGGTGCATTCCTAGAGATGTATCAACTACCAAAATTGAACCAGGAAGAAATAGAAAACCTGAACAGACCTATAACCACTAAGGAAATTGAAGCAGTCATCAAAAATCTCCCAAGAAACAAAAGCCCAGGGCCAGATGGCTTCCCAGGGGAATTCTATCAGACATTTCAAGAAGAATTAATACCTATTCTCCTGAAACTGTTCCAAAAAATAGAAATGGAAGGAAAACTTCCGAACTCATTTATGAGGCCAGCATTACCTTGATCCCAAAACCAGACAAACACCCCATCAAAAAGGAGAATTACAGACCAATATCCTTGATGAACATGGATGCAAAAATTCTCACCAAAATACTAGCCAATAGGACCCAACAGTACATTCAAAGGATTCTTCACGACGACCAATTGGGATTTATCCCTGGGCTGCAAGGTTGGTTCAACATCCGCAAATCAATCAACGTGATAAAATACAGTAACAAAAGAAAGAACAAGAATCATATGATCCTCTCAATAGATGCAGAAAAAGCATTTGACAAAGTACAGCATCCTTTCTTGATCAAAACTCTTCAGAGTATAGGGATAGAGGGTACATACCTCAATATCATAAAAGCCATCTATGAAAAACCTACAGCCCATATCATTCTCAATGGGGAAAGGCTGAAAGCTTTTCCCCTAAGGTCAGGAACGCGGCAGGGATGTCCACTCTCACCACTGCTATTCAACATAGTATTAGAAGTCCTAGCCACAGCAATCAGACAACAAAAAGAAATCAAAGGCATCCAAATCGGCAAAGAGGAAGTCAAACTCTCACTCTTTGCAGATGATATGATACTTTATGTGGAAAACCCAAAAGACTCCACCCCAAAACTGCTAGAACTCATACAGGAACTCAGTAAAGTAGCAGGATATAAAATCAATGCACAGAAATCAGTGGCATTCCTATACACCAACAACAAGAGAGAAGAGAGACAAATCAAGGAGTGAATCCCATTTACAATTGCACCCAAAACCATAAGATACCTAGGAATAAATCTAACCAAAGAGGCAAAGGATCTGTACTCAGAAAACTATAAAATACTCATGAAAGAAATTGAAGAGGACACAAAGAAATGGAAAAATGTTCCATGCTCATGGATTGGGAGAACCAACATTGTGAAAATGTCAATGCTACCTAGAGCAATCTTCACATTCAGTGCAATCCCCATCAAAATACCATCCACTTTTTTCAAAGAAATGGAACAAATAATCCTAAAATTTGTATGGAACCAGAAGAGACCCCGAATAGCCAGAGGAATCTTGAAAAAGAAAAGCAAAGCTGGCGGCATCACAATTCCGGACTTCCAGCTCTATTACAAAGCTGTCATCATCAAGACAGTATGGTACTGGCACAAAAACAGACACATAGATCAATGGAACAGAATCGAGAGCCCAGAAATGGACCCTCAACTCTATGGTCAACTTATTTTTGATAAAGCAGGAAAGAATGTCCAATGGAAAAAAGACAGTCTCTTCAACAAATGGTGTTGGGAAAATTGGACAGCCACATGCAGAAGAATGAAACTGGACCATTTCCTTACACCACACACAAAAATAGACTCCAAATCGTTGAAAGACCTAAACGTGAGACAGGAGTCCATCAAAATCCTAAAGAAGAACACAGGTAGCAACCTCTTCGACCTCAGCCGCAGCACCTTCTTCCTAGAAACATCACCAAAGGCACGGGAAGCCAGGGCAAAAATGAACTATTGGGATTTCATCAAGATAAAAAGCTTTTGCACAGCAAAAGAAACAGTCCACAAAACCAAAAGACAACCGACAGAATGGGAGAAAATATTTGCAAATGACATATCAGATAAAGGGCTAGTATCCAAAATCTATAAAGAACTTATCAAACTCAACACCCAAAGAACAAATAATCCAATCAAGAAATGGGCAGAAGACATGAACAGACATTTTTCCAAAGAAGACATCCAAATGGCCAACAGGCACATGAAAAAGTGCTCAACATCGCTTGGCATCAGGGAAATCCAAATCAAAACCTCCATGAGATACCACCTCACACGAGTCAGAATGGCTAAAATTAACAAGTCAGGGAACGACAGATGTTGGCGGGGATATGGAGAAAGGGGAACACTCCTACACTGTTGGTGGGAATGCAAGTTAGTGCAGCCACTCTGGAAAACAGTCTGGAGGTTCCTCAAACAGTTGAAATTAGAGCTACCATACGATCCAGCAATTGCACTACTGGGTATTTACGACAAAGATACATATGTAGGGACCCGAAGAGGTACATGCACCCCAATGTTTATAGCAGCAATGTCCACAATAGCCAAACTGTGGAAAGAGCCAAGATGCCCATCAACAGATGAATGGATAAAGAAGAAGTGTTATATATACACAATGGAATATTATGCAGCCATCAAAAGGAATGAGATCTTGCCATTTGCAACGACGTGGATGGAACTGCAGGGTGTTATGCTGAGTGAAATAAGTCAATCAGAGAAAGACATGTATCATATGACCTCACTGATATGAGGAATTCTTAATCTCAGGAAAGAAACTGAGTGTTACTGGAGTGGTTGGGGGTGGGAGGGATGGGGTGGCTGGGTGATGGACATTGGGGAGGGTATGTGCTACGGTGAGCGCTGTGAATTGTGCAAGACTGTTGAATCACAGATCTGTACTTCTGAAACAATGCAACATATTTTAAGAAAAAAGAAAAAGAAGAAGATAGCAGGAGAGGAAGAATGAAGGGGAGTAAGTCAGAGGGGGAGACGAACCATGAGAGATGATGGACTCCGAAAAACAAACTGAGGGTTCTAGAGGGGAGGAGGGTAGGGGGATGGGTTAGCCTGGTGATGGGTATTAAAGAGGGCACATTCTGCATGGAGCACTGGGTGTTATGAACAAACAATGAATCGTGGAACACTACATCAAAAACTAATGATGTAATATATGGTGATTAACATGACAATAAAAAATAAAAAAGGCTATAAATGACATGCAATCAAAAATGGAGGTTCTAACTCCTAGGATAAATGAGGCAGAAGAGAGAATTAGTGATATAGAAGACCAAATGATGGAAAATCAAAAAGAGAGATAAACAACTACTGGATCTCGAGGGCAGAATTCGAGGTAAGTGATACCATAAGAAGAAACAACATTAGAATAATTGGGATTCCAGAAGAAGAAGAAAGGGGGGGCAGAAGGTATACTGGAGCAAATTATAGCAGAGAACTTCCCTAATTTGGGGAAGGAAACAGGTATCAAAATCCAGGAGGCACAGAGAACCCCTCTCAAAATCAATAAAAATAGGTCAACACCCCGACATCTAATAGTAAAACTTACAAGTCTCAGAGACAAAGAGAAAATCCTGAAAGCAGCTCGGGAGAAGAGATCTGTAACCTACAATGGTAGAAACATTAGATTGGCAACAGACCTATCCACAGAGACCTGGCAGGCCAAAAAGGACTGGCATGATATCTTTAGAGCACTAAACGAGAAAAATATGCAGCCGAGAATACTATATCCAGCTAGGTTGTCATTGAAAATAGAAGGAGAGATAAAAAGCTTCCAGGACAAACAAAAACTAAAGGAATTGGCAAACACGAAACCAGCCCTCCAAGAAATATTGAAAGGGGTCCTCTAAGCAAAGAGAGAGCCTAAAAGCAGCAAAGATCAGAAAGGAACACAGACAACATACAGTAACAGTCACCTTACAGGCAATACAATGGCACTAAATTCATACCTTTCAATAGTTACCCTGAATGTAAATGGGCTCAATGCCCCAATCAAAAGACACAGGCTATCAAATTGGATAAAAAGAACAAGACCCATCGATATGCTGTCTGCAAGAGACTCATTTTAGACCCAAAGACACAGCCAGATTGAAAGTGAGGGGGTGGAAAACCATTTACCATGGTAATGGACACCAAAAGAAAGCTGGCGTGGCAATCCTTATATCAGACAAATTAGATTTTAAAACAGACTATAATAAGAAATGAGGAAGGACACTATATCCTACTTTAAGGGTCTATCCAACAAGAAGATCTAACAATTGTAAATACCTATGGCCCAACATGGGAGCAGGCAATTATATAAGCCAATTAATTAATAACAAAGGCAAAGAAACACATTGACAACAATACAATAATAGTGGGAGACTTTAACACCCCCCTCACTGAAATGGACAGATCATCTTAAAGACTTTAAATGACACACTGGACCAAATGGACTTCACAGACATATTCAGAACATTCCTTCCCAAAGCAACAGAATACACATTCTTCTCTAGTGCCCATGGAACATTCTCCAGAATAGATCACATCCTAGGTCACAAATCAGGTCTCAACGGGTACCAAAAGATTGGGATCCTTCTCTGCATATCTTCAGACCACAATGCTTTGAAACTAGAACTCAATCACAAGAGGAAAGTCAGAAAGAACTCAAATACATGGAGGCTAAAAAGCATCCTACGAAAGAATGAATGGGTCAACCAGGAAATTAAAGAGGAATTTAAACAATTCATGGAAACCAATGAAAATGAAAACACAACTGTTCAAAATCTTTGGGATGCAGCAAAGGCAGTCCTGAGAGGAAAGTATATGGTAATACAAGCCTTTCTCAAGAAACAAGAAAGGTCTCAAATACACAACCTAACCCTACACCTAAAGGAGCTGGAGAAAGAACACCAAATGAAGCCTAAATCCAGCAGGGGAAGAGAAATAATAAAGATCAGAGCAGAAATCAATGAACTAGAAACGAAAAGAACAGTAGAACAGATCAACGAACCTAGGAGCTGGTTCTTTGAAAGAATTCACAAGATTGATAAACCGCTGGCCAGACTGATCAAAAAGAAAAGAGAAATGACCCAAATAAATAAAATCATGAATGAAAGAGGAGAGATCACAACCAACACCAAAGAAATACAAACAATTATAAGAACGCCCCCAAATTACTAGAACTCATACAAGCAATTCAGTAATGTGGCAGGATATAAAATCAATGCACAGAAATCAGTTGCTTTCTTATACACTACCAATGCAACTGTAGAAAGAGGAATTAAAGAAACGATCCCATTTACAATAGACCAAAAACCATAAGATACCTCGGAATAAAGCTAACCAAAGAGGTAAAGGATCTATACTCTAGGAACTACAGAACACTCATGAAAGAAATTGAAGAAGACACAACAAGATGGAAACATATTCCGTGCTCATGGATGGGAAGAATAAACATTGTTAAAATGTCTATGCTACCCAGAGCAATCTATACCTTCAATGCCATCCCGATCCAAATTCCAATGACATTTTTCAAAGTGCTAGAACAAACAATCCTAAAATTTGTATGGAATCAGAAAAGACCCCAAGAAATGTTGAAAAAGAAAAACAAAGCTGGGGGCATCACGCAGCCCGATTTCAAGTATATTACAAAGCAGTGATCACCAAGACAGCATGGTACTGGCACAAAAACAGACATATAGACCAATGGAACAGAATAGAGAACCCAGATATGGACCCTCAACTCTATGGTCAAAGAATCTTCGACAAAGCAGGAAAAAATATGCAATGGATACAAGACAGTCTCTTCAATAAATGAAGAGATTAATTGATTGATTGACTGATTGACTGATTTATAAATGCTGGGAAAATTAGACAGCCCCATGCAGAAGAATGAAGCTCGACCATTCTCTAACACCATACACAAAGATAAAATGGATGAAAGACGTCAATGTGAGACAGGAATCCACAAAATCCTAGAGGAGAACATAGGCAGTAACCTCTTTGACATCGGCCACAGCAACTTCTTTCAAGATACATCTCCAAAAGCTAGTGAAACAAAAGCAAAAATGAACTTTTGGGACTTCATGAAGATAAAAAGCTTCTGCACAGCAAAGGAAACAGTCAACAAAACAAAGAGGCAACCCAGAGAATGGGAGAAGATGTTCGCAAATGACACTACAGATAAAGGGCTGGTATCCAAGATCTGTAAAGAACTTCTCAAACTCAACACCCAAAAAACAAATAATCAAGTCAAAAAATGGGCAGAAGATATGAAAAGACATTTCTCCGAAGACATACAAATGGCTAACAGACACATGAAAAAGTGTTCATCATCATTAGCCATTAGGGAAATTCAAATCAAAACCACATTGAGATACCACCTTACACCAGTTAGAATGGCAAAAATGGACAGGGCAAGAAACAACAAATGTTGGAGAGGTTGTGGATAAAGGGGAACCCTCTTACACTGTTGGTGGGAATGCAAGTTGGTACAGCCACTTTGGAAAACAGTGTGGAGGTGCCTCCAAAAATTTAAAAATGGAGCTACCCTATGACCCAGCAATTGCACTCCTGGGTATTTACCCCAAAGATACAGATGTAGTGAAAAGAAGGGCCATATGCACCCCAATGTTCATAGCAGCAGTGTCCGTAATAGCCAGACTGTGGAAAGAGCCGAGATGCCCTTCAACAGATGAATGGATAAAGAAGATGTGGTCCA
This sequence comes from Eumetopias jubatus, assembly GCF_037043125.1. Lineage (NCBI taxonomy): Eukaryota > Metazoa > Chordata > Mammalia > Carnivora > Otariidae > Eumetopias > Eumetopias jubatus. The sequence continues at coordinate 120,700,890 of NW_028274813.1, forward strand.
TATATATAATGGAATATTACTCAGCCATCAGAAAGGATGAATACCCAACTTTTACATCAGCATGGATGGGACTGGAGGAGATTATGCTAAGTGAAATAAGTCAGGCAGAGAAAGTCAATTATCATATGGTTTCACTTATTTGTGGAACATAAGGAATAGCCTGGAGGACATTAGGAGAAGGAAGGGAAAAATGAAGGCGGGGGGAACCAGAGGGAGAAATGAACCATGAGAGACTGTGGATGCTGAGAAACAAACTGAGGGTTTTAGAGGGGAGGGGGTGGGGGGGATTGTTTAGCCCAGTGATGGGTATTAAGGAGGGCACGTACTGCAGGGAGCACTGGGTGTTATACGAAAACAATGGATCGTGGATCACCACATCAAAAACTAATGATGTATTGTATGGTGACTAACAATAAAATTTTTTAAAAAACAACAACAAAGAGGAGTCTTGTGAAAAAAAAAAAGATAAAAGAACATATTATGAGCAACTATAGGCCAGCAAATTAGATGATCTGGAAGAAATGGACGCATTCCTAGAGATCTATCAACTACCAAAACTAACCAGGAAGAAACAGAAAACCTGAACAGACCTATAACCACTAAGGAAATTGAAGCAGTCATCAAAAATCTCCCAACAAACAAAAGCCCAGGGCCAGATGGCTTCCCAGGGGAATTCTACCAAACATTTCAAGAAGAATAAATACCTATTCTTCTGAAACTGTTCCAAAAAATAAAAATGGAAGGAAAACTTCCAAACTCGTTTTATGAGGCCACCATTACCTTGATCCCCAAACCAGACAAAGACCCCATCAAAAAGGAGAATTACAGACCAATATTCTTGATGAACATGGATGCAAAAATTCTCACCAAAATACTAGCCAATAGGATCCAACAGTACATTCAAAGGATTATTCACCACGACCAAGTGGGATTTATCCCTGGGCTGCAAGGTTGGTTCAACATCCGCAAATCAATCAATGTGATACAATACATTAACAAAAGAAAGAACAAGAATCATATGATCCTCTCAATAGATGCAGAAAAAGCATTTGACAAAGTACAGCATCCTTTCTTGATCAAAACTCTTCAGAGTATAGGGAGAGAGGGTACATACCTCAACATCATAAAAGCCATCTATGAAAAACCTATAGCGAATATCATTCTCAATGGGGAAAAGCTGAGAGCTTTCCCCCTAAGGTCAGGAACGCGGCAGGGATGTCCACTCTCACCACTGCTCTTCAACATAGTATTAGAAGTCCTAGCCACAGCAATCAGACAACAAAAAGAAATCAAAGGCATCCAAATCGGCAAAGAGGAAGTCAAACTCTCACTCTTTGCAGATGATATGATACTTTATGTGGAAAACCCAAAAGACTCCACCCCAAAACTGCTAGAACTCATACAGGAATTCAGTAAAGTGGCAGGATATAAAATCAGTGCACAGAAATCAGTGGCATTCCTAGACACCAACAACAAGACAGAAGAAAGAGAAATTAAGGAGTCGATCCCATTTACAATTGCACCCAAAACCATAAGATACCTAGGCATAAATCTAACCAAAGAGGCAAAGAATCTGTACTCAGAAAACTATAAAATACTCATGAAAGAAATTAAGGAAGACACAAAGAAATGGAAAAACATTCCATGGTCATGGATTGGAAGAACGAATATTGTGAAGCTGTCAATGCTACCTAGAGCAATCTACACATTCAATGCAATCCCTATCAAAACACCATCCACCTTTATCAAAGAAATGGCACAAATAATCCTAAAATTTGTATGGAACCAGAAAAGACCCCGAATAGCCAGAGGAATGTTGAAATAGAAAAGCAAAGCTGGCGGCATCACAATTCCAGACTTCAAGCTCTATTACAAAGCTGTCATCATTAAGACAGTATGGTACTGGCACAAAAACAGACACAAAGATCAATGGAACAGAATAGAGGGCCCAGAAATGGACCCTCAGCTCTATGGTCAACTCATCTTTGACAAAGCAGGAAAGAATGTCCAATGGAAAAAAGTCTCTTCAACAAATGGTGTTGGGAAAATTGGACAGCCACATGCAGAAGAATGAAACTGGACCATTTCCTTACACCACACACAAAAACAGACTCCAAATGGTTGAAAGACCTCCGTGTGAGACAGGAGTCCATCAAAATCCTAAAGGAGAACACAGGCAGCAACCTCTTCGACCTCAGCCACAGCAACTTCTTCATAGAAACATCGCCAAAGGCAAGGGAAGCAAGGGCACAAATGAACTATTGGGACCTCATCAAGATAAAAAGCTTTTGCACAGCAAAAGAAACAGTCCACAAAACCAAAAGACAACCGACAGAATGGTAGAAGATATTTGCAAATGACATATCAGATAAAGGGCTAGTATCCAAAATCTATAAAGAACTTAAACTCAACACCCAAAGAACAAATGATCCAATCAAGAAATGGGTAGAAAACATGAACAGACACTTTTCCAAAGAAGACATCCAAATGGCCAACAGACACATGGAAAAGTGCTCAACATCGCTCGGCAACAGGGAAATCCAAATCAAAACCTCAATGAGGTATCACCTCACACCAGTCAGAATGGCTAAAATTAACAAGTCAGGAAACAACAGATGTTGGCGGGGATGCAGAGAAAGGGGAACCCTCCAACACTGTTGGTGGGAATGCAAACTGGTGCAACCACTCTGGAAAACAGTATGGAGGTTCCTCAAAAAAAAGTTGAAAATAGAGCTGCCCTACAATCCAGCAATTGCACTACTGTGTATTTACCCCAAAGGTACAAATGTAGGGATCCGAAGGGGAACGTGCCCTCCGATGTTTATAGCAGCAATTTCCACACTAGCCAAACTGTGGAAAGAGCCAAGACGTTCATCGACAGATGAATGGATAAAGAAGAGGTGGTATATATACACAATGGAATATTATGCAGCCATCAAAAGGAATGATCTTGCCATTCGCAATGACGTGGATGGAACTGGAGGGTATTATGCTGAGTGAAATAAGTCAATCAGAGAAAGACATGTATCATATGACCTCACTGATAGGAGGAATTCTTAATCTCAGGAAACAAACTGAGGGTTGCTGGAGTGGTGGGGGGTGGGAGGGATGGGGTGGCTGGGTGATAGACATTGGGGAGGGTATGTGCTATGGTGAGCGCTGTGAATTGTGTTAAGACTGTTGAATCACAGACCTGTACCTCTGAAACAAATAATATATTATATGTTAAAAAAAAAGAAAAAGAAGAAGATAGCAGGAGGGGAAGAATGAAGGGGGGGAAATCGGAGGGGGAGACGGACCATGAGAGACGATGGACTCTGAAAAACCATCTGAGGGTTCTAGAGGGGAGGGGCGTGGGGGGATGGGTTAGCCTGGTGACGGGTATTAAAGAAGGCACGTGCTGCATGGAGCACTAGGTGTTATACACAAATAATGAATCATGGAACACTACATCAAAAACTAATGATGTAGTTTATGGTGATTAACACAACATAATAAAAAAAAAACCTTTCATCCAATTTAAAAAAAAAGAACACACTGCAAACTTCACTTTAAAAATCTGCCCCAAAAGTGCTGTCTCCCAAATATAATCTCAGAACAAATCCATGTTTAAAAGCTGAACTGGATAGGGGCGCCTGGGTGGCTCAGTTGGTTAGGCATCTGTCTTTGGCTCAGGTCATGATCCCGGGGTCCTGGAATCAGGCCCCGCATCAGGCTCCCTGCTCAGCGAGGAGACTGCTTCTCCCTCTGCCCCTCCCCCTGCTTGTGCTCTCTCTCTCTCTCTCTCTCTCTCTCTGTCAAATAAAATAAATAAAATCTTTAAACAGAAAAGCTGAACTGGATAAAACTACAATACCAGAGAGGATGCTGGGGACATAAAACACCTCAGCACAGCCGTGTATGCCTTCCTTCAGTACCGCTGAGCAGCAGGTCTATGCCAGACCACGTGGAGGCAACAACGACAGTGGTAAAAGTCCCAGACACAATTCTGCCCTCAAGGAATTTATATTCTCAAGAAAGTATCACAAGAACATTTCAGACCAATTTTACTAATTTTAAAATATGCAAATTATATGCTTGCTTGACCTCCCAATCTAAGAACTACCATTGAGGAATGGGGAAACATCACTCCAGACTACATAAAGCATCACCTCCACCCTGGTTATCTCCCTGCAAGGAGAAGAGAACACAGAAAGTTAGCTGGGTGTGGTCTGCGCGATGCAGGAAAGATGGGACCCAAGGCATGCTGGTTCCCACCTCTTCCCAAGGAGTCCTGCTGTCCAATCCAGGAGCCACTGGGCAACGCGGCAACTGAGCATTCGAAACATGACCACAGCAGTCCCCCCAGGGGATGTCTGAAACCACAGATCGTACTAAACCCTAGACAGCCTATGTTTTCTCCTATCCATACCTGTCTACGATCAAGTTTGATGTATAAATCAGGCACAGTAAGAGATTGACAACCCAGAACCAGGAATAAAATAGAAACTGTAAAAATATACTGTACTCAAAGTTAAGTGAATGTGGTCTCTCTGTCTCTCAAAATATCCTACTGCTCTGTATTAAGGCTTCTTCTTCTTGGGAGAATGCAAGATGACACAGAGGAGACTACATGAGGTGGGGGACGCAGGGACGGGGACATTGCGTCAGGCAGCTAGTGACCTTCTGAGGAAGCGTCAGAAGGAGGGTCACCTGCTTCAGGGCTGCAGGTGATCCCAGGTAACTGGAACTGTGGGAAAGGAAGCCGTGAATAAGGGGGACTACTGTGTTCTGAATTGAGTGTGGGAAATAAACACCTGACTTCAAATACTCCGTATGACAGAAGGCATGGTAAAGCACCTCAGTGAGAAATTTTTATACTGATTACATGTTGAAATGATAATACTTGGGAATTTGGGGTAAAATGAAATATATTGCTAAGACTGATCTTGTTTCTTTTCACTTCTTTTAACATGGGTCCAAGAAACTGTAAGGTGCCATCTGTGGCTCGTATTGCATTGCTATTGAACAACACGATACAGGGTTCTGGGGTAGTTCTTACTTCGCTGCAAGTTTTGAGAAGGAAGCCCCCTGGTCTAAAACAGGTGGGCGTCTCCAGTGCTCCGTACTCACCAAGATGCAGTCTTGGGGTCAAGACTAAGCACATGACAGGTTAAGGGGCTTCAGAAAGGAATAATCCAGGCCTCACAGCCCTGCAGACTCCATGCCTAAGGAGTCTCCACCCGCAGCTCAGTTATTGGCTCTGGTGAGAATGGCCATCAGTTGCAAATCAGCATGAAGGAGCTTAACTGCAAGAACACACCTCAAAAATCCCACATTCCAACGCCACAGTGAAGTCGAACCACTAGATTCAACGTGATTCTCAAACACGAAGTGAAGCAAGGGAGGTAAAGTACTATTATATGAGGGAGAAATCTTAAATGTTTTTCCAAACAGCAGAATGAGAAAACACAAATCAAAGAGGTAGAATAAATGGTCTCAGGCTGTCAAAGGCAAAGTCAGGTCTTCTGGATGTCTCAGGGCCAAGGCTGCTCCATAGGAGAGGCTCAAGTTTTGAATGTAATGGGGTGAATGTGGAAAAGGCCCCAGACTGGCAGGGACAAGGGACACTCTCCCGAACTCGGTGAGGGCCCAGGAGAAGCACAGAGTGCAGTGCTGGATGGACTGGGGGTCTGGCTGGATCGGACCAGAAGGCTTCAACAGGACCCATTCTCTACTTTTCACGTTATCTACTTGTCTCCCCAACTCAATATGAACGTCTTCCAAAGCAGAGAGTATGTCGTCAAATGAGTCCTCACAGTGTCCAGGGAGCTGCGCTAGACTGCGAGACCAAAGGGAAAGCAGACATAGACCCCAGGGAACGCGGGAGAAAAGTCAAATGTGAAGTCCAATGGGAGAGAAAAGACATGAATAGAAACAAGTTGGTTACCAGGTGGGACACAGTAAGGGAGAGCTTTATGGCAGGGAGAGGGCTGGGGAAGACTCTGAATGTTTTGCATCTTGAATTAAGAACAGGGGCAAGAGGAGAAAGGAATGAGCAGGGGAGGATGAGCAGAGGAAAGCATGAGCAATAGTTTGGCTTGACTAGGGCAAGGATACACAATCAGCCCACAGTTTGGAGGAAACAATGAGTCACGTACAAAGACAGCGAGAACTCAGAGATGTCTATCTTGAGGACCACAAATAGAAGGTCTGAGCAAGGATCTACTTACTTTCATTCTTCCCACTGATTTCCTCTTGGCTCAAAAGGATGACCGGTTTTATTGAGCCAATACCTGAATATGTGGCCTAAGTCCAAATATTTCCAAGTGAATTTCCTTGTACTCCCAAACCCCTGATAAATGAGGCAAGCTCTCAAGGCCTGCTTGGGATGTCTTCCTCTACCTCCACACCATGAAGGCAGTCTGGTCCACCTGACAACGGCCTGGGTAATGACCCAGTGAGAAAAGTGGATGGGAAGCAATCAGGATACATTTACATTTCTTTACAAGTTATAAACAACACATTTTTGTAACTGAAGAAATAAACATAGCTCACTTCTAAGAAAGCAAACAGTTTTAGGAAAGTCATTTGATGACATCTGCTCTCTGATGGAAAATTTAAGGAAAACAGCATGATTCAGGCCAAGCCAACAGAAAGCCAAATTAGCATTATTTAGACTACAGCACTATCATGCTTCCTTGTACAATAAACAAATACGGAATCTCTCTACCCTTTCACACCAATGTTCTCCAGCGACACCCCGAATGCTTCCTTCTTCCAACACACAGTCAGTAATCTCTTCCATACGTGGTGCCAACGGTAAGGAGGAGCTGTACTAGTAGGCTCCTCTGGCAGACCTAACACGTACGGAGGGAGAAGGGTAAAGTGGTTGGAATAGAAGAGCAAACAGTGAGGAAGCACAGAAAAAGAAGTAAAGGAAGATGTGCCTAAGGTAGTGGCAGGTACAGTGACTCAACCACTAGCCACTGGCACTGATGCCATAGGTTGTCCAGAGCAAGACATCAAGTGGACTAGAGGAGTGGGTCTAGTCCTAGTTCTGACCCTCACCTGTTCTGAGACCTTGGTTAGGTTGGTCTTGGGCTCCCCGATCGTTGGTGTTCTGTTCATCCTGCCCCTGAGTTTTTAAACACACCGGACCTACCACACATGACACCACAGGGAATGCAGAGAAGCCTGCTACAATGCTGAGCCCATCCCAAGAGCCACAGGGTCAAAATGTCAGCATTCGGGTAATGGAGGTGACCAAGTTCCCCTACCCAGAAACTGTCTAAAATTACCAAAGATAAACAGACCTTAGGAATATCAATACTTTTGAAGCATAGTCTTGAAATGATGCCAGTCATATGATATAAAGTCTAAGGATTTTTTTTTTTATCAAGTATAGGCAGGACCACATAAAGAATAAGTCACTAAGGGCAGATTTTTAAATGTCCATTCTTAGGAAAGCGGTGCATAGGAACGTTATGGGAATAAGTAAGCAAAATTCTAGAATAACTTCTAGATGTGGAGGGTTTCCCAGCTGGAAACCATGACAAAGCACAGGGGAGGCAGGAACAACCTGAAGTCTCTAACCTTGCATCAAAGTCAAAGGTAGCAGGGAAAGCAAGGGGCCACATCAAAAGGAGTCTGTAGATAGGGCCATGATCCCAGTTCCCACAATCAGACCTTTATGGTGCTGGATGAATAAAGCTGCAATGAAAAAAAAAAAAAAACCCATATGATCAAGAATGATATTTAAAGTATGTAACAACTAGTAAGTCAGAGGTATGAGCCAATCAGATGTCAGCTCTACCTACTGATATGGCCAGATTGGCAGGTACTTGCTTAACTCTTCCTACATCCGCTCCTCACAATCTTCAAGATGGATTTCTAGGGTACATGAGCAAACTAGGGGGGATCTATGGTAGCCATTAGTGCACAATCCCATCCCTTTGGAAGTTAGGTGTGGCCATGTGACTTACTTTGGCTAACAGAATGTGAGTGATTATGTGTCACTTCTATTCAGAAGCTTTAAAACTAGTTCCTGACTTGCCACATTTTCTATTTTCCTCTGCAATGTCAACCAACAATGTTTCAGATAGCAACGGAACTGAGAAGAAATGTGACCAATATGCAATGAATGAGGAGAAAGTCTTCCATGTATTATGCTGCTGCAATTTTTTTGAATGTTACTGCAGCATGCTCTAGCCTATACTGACTGATACCAAGACAAATGTGCCTCACTGGTTTTGGGAATAATACATATGGTGACAGGGTCATTGCAAATGTTCATTCGAGGACAAGTGAATGGAATTAAACCAACTTGGAAACTACAAACATCTATAGCATAAAAAGAAATAATGTAACATGCAAGAGATAAATTTTCAGAAAAAAGTTTTATTCTAGGAAACAATTTTAGATAGCATTTGCTTTGAATATTTAAAGAAACTAAAGTAAATGTGAACTTTGAGAAACAAGAATAGGAAAGATGGGTTGGTAAAACAACAGTTTCAAATGAAAAAGAAGCCAGCATATGGAAATAATGTCTGAAAGCATTAGGTAGATTAAAGAGAGAAATTAATTATGGAAAATTGAGAGTCTGTGAAGTAGCAGACAAGCATGAGAATTGGGAAGGAAAAGAAAAATGCTAGAATTATAATAGAAGATGATAGGCAAGAATAGACAAAGGAGATCCCATAAGGATAATTCATGTTCTTAAAGGAGACAACAGAAAAACTGGAACAGAAAAAGAAATGTAAAGATATACTGAAAGAAAACTCCCCAGTCCAAAGAAAATAGCTAAACCGTGTGGATCAAAATCAGAACCTAGTCATATCCTAGTGAAAATACTGAATTCCTCAAAGATAAAAAAAAAAATGCTGGATTATAAACAAAATGGTGTAGAGTCATGTGTCCCTACTCCCCCTGCTAAGTATAACTAAAAACCCTGGACATAATGAAGCAAACAATCATAACAAGCCTAGTGAAAATACTGAATTCCTCAAAGATCAAAAAAATGCTGGATTATAAACAAAACGTTGTAGACTCATGTGTCCCTACTCCCCCTGCTAAGTATAACTAAAAACCCTGGACATAATAAAGCAAACAGTCATAACAAGACTCAGAAAGGAGAAAAGAAGAGGTCTGATAGGCTAGGGACCTCAGGGCTTGAGGAACAAGATAGTAGTGCGTTCCCTGGGTTTTCCTTTTACGTTCCATATATTCTGGATAGAGTGCAGACAACTGCAACACAGAAAACCAGTAAGGAAAGACACCCACCCCATAAAAGTCCCAACAGAAGTTTATTCTCTCTAGTCAAAGGAGCAGGAGACAGCCCAGCAGGACAGAAATCCTTTTAACGATAACCACCTTGCCCTAGCCAAAGAGCATGGATAGACCCCCCCACCACCAGCAGTGCCAGCAAGGAATGAGTAGAATGAGTGGAGAGCCTGGCCTTCCACTTCTGGACTATCTCACTGGACAGTCTGGACATGCTACCTTCCCCTAGCTGATGGCCTGGTATCACCAAAGACCAGGTGGGGATCCTGGACTCCCTTCCCTACCCCTCAGCAATAGTGGGCAGCCCAAGGTGACACTTCCCCCACTGATGCACATCACCTGCTGAGACCAAGTGGGGAGCCTGGACGCCCACCCCCCGCCCAGCAGGGGCAGGTGGCCTTCCTCCCCGTCCCAAGTAGAATGAGGGGGTGGGTCAGAGCTTAGAAGAGCTTAGATACCTTAGAAGGGTAGCTAGAGAAAGGGAATTTTTAAACTTGCATATAAAGTCCTAAGCAAACCCTTAACCTACCACAAATGAAACTGACCAGTATTAACAGTATAAAAGGTTTGGGACTTGAACCAGAGTGTGGAATATCACAGCACATAAATGAAGCAAACCAGAATACCACTGCAAGGGCTCTAAAAATTGAACTGTCATTATAATTATGGCCCACAAAAGCAGACAAGGACCTGCATGCTAAACTAAACAGGGTGACTATATGCTATAACAGAATATAGATTTAAGTAGATTCCAGAGTCTTATAATACCAAAAGTGTTTAGAATAAAAAAATTACTTGTTATACTAAGAACCAAACCAGGAAAATCACAACTTAAATGAGACAAGACAACCAACAGATGCCAACACTGAGATGACTCAGATGTCTGAATTATCTGACAAGGATATTAAAGCAGCCATCATAAAAATTCTTCAGTAACCAATTATGAATCCTCTTGAAACAAAATCACAAAAAAGAAATACAAGACATGACAAAGAAAGAAACAAATAGAAATTGCAGAACTGAAAATACAACAACTTAAATTTTAAACTCACCGGATGCAGTTTTTTAGCATATTGAGATGACAGAGCTTGAAGGAGAAGAGAAATAGTGGGGGGGGGGGGGAGTATATTTGAAGAAATAATGGCCAAAATTTTCCCAATTTGGGAAAAAGCATAAAGCCAAAGATCCATGAATCTGTATCCTTAAACAGAATAACCCCAAAGAAATACACAACAGGACACATCATAATCAAACATCTGAAATTTAAGGACAAACAAAAATTCAAAAATCAGCTAGAGAAAAACAATGCAGCGCCTACAGGGGAACAATCTGAAAGACAGTGGATTTCTCATCTGAAACCAAAGCAGTCAGAAGAAAGTAGCACATGTTTCAAGTGCTGAAAGATCAGTTAGACCAGAATTCTATACCCAGCAAAAATGTCCTTCAGGAATAAAAGGGAAATGAAAACATTCTCAGGTACAGGAAAATGAGGAATCTGTCACCAGAAGACCTACCCTTAAAGAAAGGAAAAAAGAAGTGCTCCAGAGAGACGGAAAATGATAACAGAAAGAGGCTTGGAATTTCAAGTAGGAAGAAAGAACCGAGTAATGGATAAAAATAGATAACGGAATAATGAGTTGTGTTTTTTTAAAAATTTTTTTAAAAAATGTTAGACAGTTAAAACAAAAATTGTATCACCTGCTACGGCATTCGATGTACGGAAAAGAACATATTTAAGACAGTTACCATATTAAAAGTGGGGAGGGGTAAAAGAACCTACATGGAGGTAAAGTTTCTATGTATCACTTGAGATATCACATATCATATGTGATAAGACAGAGCAATCACGATGTGGGGGGCAGGGAGAATCAAGAGACATTAAAAATCTCTATAAATAAATGAACATGGAGTTCTAAAAAATGTTCAAGTAGCCCACAGGAAGGCAAGAAAAGGGAAACAGAGGAAACAAAAAGAAAAAAAATAGCAGGCTAAAGTCCTAACATAACATATAATTGTAACATATCAATAATTACATTAAATGTAAATGATCAAAATACACCAAATACATCGGTATACCAGAGAAAGACTGGCAGAATGGATTAGAGACACACACACAGCTCAACTATATGCTCTCTATAAGAAACTCACTTCAGATATAATAGTATAGATCAGTTGAAAGTAAAAGAATACTAAAGTAAAGGGAAATTTTATATTATGTGAATATTATATTTAATGGCAGTTTTTAAAAAGGAGTGGCTACATTAATATCAGATAAACTCTAGAGCAAAGAAAAGTTCCAGGGACATAAAGGAACATTCCACTAAGCAAACACAGGAATTTTAAATGAGCATGCACCAAACAACAGAGCTTCAAAATACGTGAAGCAAGAACTGATAAAATTGAAAGGAAAAATGACAAATTCACAATTACAGTTGGGGATTTCAACACCCCTCTCTCAGCAATTGACTGAATAACTAGAGAGAAAATCAGCAAAGATAGAGAAGTAAACAATATCGTCAACCAACCAAACCTAATTGATTTTAAAGAACACTCCACCCAGCAACAGCAGAATAACATTCTTTTCACGTGCCAATGGAACAATCACCAAGAGAGGCCACATTCTGGGCCATAAAATAAACCTCAATAAAGCACGCAGATTGAAAAGGAAGAAATAAAGCTATCCTTATTTGTAGATGACGTGACTGTTTAATCACCTCCAAGTCACCCCCCTGACAAGGGAGGGATTCTCCCTTGGGTTATAGGAATGGTCAGACACCTGACACCTGACGCTGAACTGATGAGACAGACAGCAGTTTATTAACCACATACTCCCAGCCCAGGAAAAGAGGGCACTGCATGCCATGCAGGGCCACATGGGGGTTTCACTTGGGAACAGAATAAACAAGCAAGGACAGAGGCGGGCAGGTAGTATCAAGACGTGGCCTCTGGTTCCTTAAGGAGGATGTGATTGGCTTGTTTGAATTCTGTAGTCTGGCAAGGAACTGAAACCCCCTTTCGGGTATAAGCAGGAACCTTGCCTGGTCCCCCAGATAAGGAAGGTTGTTTGGCTAGGGGACCATATCTATGGGAACAGAGTGGAGAAAGGAACCTGCAGTGAGGCCATTCTAGACCCTCCTGGTTTCACCAGACGTCAAGGCAGCCCACAATACTGGTCCTTAATTTTAGGTTTAATCCACATGGTCTATATACAGAATCCTAAGGAATACACACACACACACACACACACACACACACACACCCTCCTAGAAATAATATATGAGTTTAGAGAGGCTACAGGGCACAAGAGCAATCCACAAAAATCAATTGTTTTCCTATGTATTAGCAACTAACATGTGGATAATGAAATGGAAACCCCAACACCATTTACAGCCATTCCAAAAAAGTACGAACTATTTAGGTACAAATCTAAGAGACATGTTCAAAATTTTACAAAACACTTACAAAAGAAGTCAAAATCTATGTAAACAATAAAAAGTCAGACCATGTTCATGGATTGGAAGACTCAACATAATTAAGATGTTAATCCTTCCTCAAACTGACCAATAGGTTTAACACAATTCCTATCAAAATTCCAGCAAGTGAGTTAAATAAGTCAATCAGAGAAAGACATGTATCATATGACCTCACTGATATGAGGAATTCTTAATCTCAGGAAACAAACAGAGGGTTGCTGGAGTGGGGGTGGGGTGGGAGGGATGGGGTGGCTGGGTGACAGACATTGGGGAGGGTATGTGCTATGGTAAGCGCTGTGAATTGTGCAAGACTGTTGAATCACAGAGCTGTACCTCTGAAACAAATAATGCAATATATGTTAAGAAAAAAGAAGAGGGGCGCCTGGGTGGCTCATATGGTTAAGCGTCTGCCTTCGGCTCAGGTCATGATCCCAGCATCCTGGGATCGAGTCCCGCATCGGGCTCCCTGCTCCTTGGGAGCCTGCTTCTCCCTCTGCTTCTCTCTCTCATGAATAAATAAAAATCTTTAAAAAAAAAAAAAAGAAAAAAGAAAAAAGAAGAAGATAGCAGGAGGGGAAGAATGAAGGGGGGGAGGTCGGAGGGGGAGACAAACCGTGAGACATGATGGACTCTGAAAAACAAACTGAGGGTTCTAGAGGGGAGGGGGGTGGGGGGATGGGTTAGCCTGGTGATGGGTATTAAAGAGGGCACGTTCTGCGTGGAGCACTGGGTGTTATGCACAAACAGTGAATCATGGAACACTGCATCAAAAACTAACGATGTAATGTATGGTGACTAACATAACAATAAAGAATTTAAAGAAAAAGAACAACAACAAAAAAATTCCAGCAAGATTTTTTTGTATATATAGACAAGCTTATCCAAAATTTATATGAAAATGCAAAGGAACTAGAATAACTTAAATAATCGTGATAAAGAAGAATAAAGTAGGAAGGAGCATTGTACTCAATTTCAATACTTGTTATATAGCTACAGTAACACAAGTAGTGTCTTATTGGTGGAGGGATAGACATACAGCTCAATGGAACAAAATATAGTCTGGAAGTAAACCCACACAGATATTCCCAATTGATTTCTGACAAAAGAGCAAAAGTAATTCAGCGGAAGAAGGAGAGTTTTTCCAACAAATGACGCGGGAGCCTTTGGATATCTATAGGCAAAAGTAAGCCTTAGCCTTAACCTCATACCTTATACAAAAATTAATTCAAAATGAAACACAAATTTAAACACAAAGTGTAAAAATATAAAACTTCTAGAAGAAAGCATGGGAGAAAATCTTCAGAACACAGAGCTGTGCGGAGTTCTTAGCCACACCACCAAACACCATGATCCACAAATGAAAAAAAGTGATAAACTGAACTTCATCAAAATTAAAAACTTTTGGTCTACAAAAGACCCTAATTAAGAGGCTTTTAAGAGATCAAGCTACAGACCAGGAGAAAATACTTGCAAACACACCCCACAGAGGGAATTCTAGCGTACCACAGAAGCTACAACTCCTTTGTATATAACTCAACTTACTACTAAAGAGAAAGCAGAGAAGAATCTCTGAATTCTAAATGCTGAACGCAGATTAGGACTACACATGCACTTCTACTGCCAACTCTGGTCTCGTAGTAATTTCCATTGAGCTCCTTCCTTCTTGATCTCATCAGGGATTGTCAGTCAGTAGATTGTTAATTGAATCTCGGAATGATGTGCTAATCCCACAGTCTTACATTAAAGAACAGAGCTCTGAGCTCAGTGAGTACTTCCACATGAGCTACAGAAAGATGCCCATGTCCTGGGTGCCATGTGTCTTTTGAAGGACAAGCTTCCCTTGGTTATTACTAGAATGGAAAAATCTGTTAATTCCCTCCAGGAAACCACTCAAGGGCTAGCCAAGGGAGAACTCTGGGAGCCAAGGCTGGCTTGAAACACCTGTGTCCTGGGGTGGGCACCAAAGTGGATCAGCAGGCAGCATAGAAAAAAATCAGAATGAGGCCAGAAAGGACAGAGACTCTGGTCTGTCACTCTCCAGGGATCCACCAACGCCCCACTGAGGAAGGACCGAGGGCTGCATCAGCACACCATCTGTGCTGCTGTGTGCACACACATGTGCATGAGCCTATTTATTAGTTTCATCAATTAGCTACGTAATAAACCATAGCTAGCTCATTCCACAGCATTGGGTTGGGCTCTTCCCTCCCCCCACCCCAAATCTTTCCATTGTCTGTTAAAGTGTCAGGTTGCTAAGTACGTTGCTAAGGACCTACCAGGCACCAGCAGTCAGCACCCAGGTACACAGTGGGCACGAGCCAGGTAAGCAGCCTCCTCACATCGGGGCCTGAACAGAACCCACCAGAGCATGGCCGCCTGCCACTCCACGCGTTCCTTCCCTACTCTGTGCACCGAAAGCTTTCCTGGCTCTCACAAGGGCAATTGCTAATGCATCCCAGAAAGTGTTTACAGAGTGTGCAGCATAAGTGCTCCACCCCCAAAGCAGTGAACATTGATGCCTGCCACATGCTGGACCTCCCAAGGATAGAAAGGAGGGTTTGAAGGTCAGCTCAAAGCCACTGGGCTTCCTCCAAGACGCAAGGCCACAAAGCCCAACCTGAAGCATGAGGCAAAGCATGAGACCTCGACCAGGGTCTGGGAAGGTCTTCTTTCATCAGAGGGCCATGGAGGAGGGAGTATTAAGGGCCATGGTTCCTGTGACCACTGCTCCATGGAAAGAAAGCTCTACATTTTACATGTAAAGTGTGCCTTGAAAGGAATTTGCTTTAACTAGCCACAGGGTATTGGACCTGCTTCAATCTGGCCATCCCACACATTTCCCCCTCTCTCCCCTCCCAACCCGAGCTTAGTATGACCAAAAGTTATTGCCAACAAATGGGCAACCTTCCTCCAGAAGGACAGCTATGCCCCTCACCCCTGGGCTGGCTTCTTACCATCAGTTCCTTCAATCTTCAGTCCCGGCAAATGGGCAATCATCCAAGCCAACAAACAGAAGCAAACAAGCAGAAGGCAGTCTTCACAAGCCCTACCTTCACCCCAGTGGAAAATTCTGACAGTGCTTTCTTCTTTCCAGACTCATCTGGAGTCCCAGAAGTCCAGATCCCACTGAGCAACCACAAGTTTTGCTCGTAATTTTATCCACACACACCCCTAACTTATGAGTACCTTATTTTTGGACTTTAACAGTATGGGCCCCTTTTTTTCATAAATTATAAACTCCTACTAGTTTATTCATTTTCTAACATAGTTTAATATGTACCCCTAAATGAGCTACATCAACCCTCAGAATTCCAGGCTCTGAAAACCAAGGTGGCCACTTCCATCTAGATTTAAGGGTGATGCAGTTTAAAATGAAACAGACAACATTTTTTAGCGAGTGTATGGTGACATGGGCAATCTCCCAGGGAAACTCATGGGAGTGTGAACTGGCACAAATGGGTAATTAAAATATTTGTGTACCAAAATGTTGAAGATTTCATTATGGATAATATTGGAAAAACTAAAAAAACAACCGGGAGGCCAAGATCATCAGCAAATGGGGAAGCAGAATTCAATTTTACCCAACAGCTGGACCCATTGTTCCTCTCAAGGAGAGAACTATCTCTGTTTATGAAAATAGCGAGACAAGCACTTGGAAGGGGGAACGGGGGGCTCCTGAAGACAAAGATCAGCAGGAGACAAGAAGAAAATAGGTCGACTGCTCCTCTCCAGGGCTCAGTAGGACTCAGTGTAGGCAGTGAGTTAACAGCAGATGAGAAGGATCAGAAGAAAGACAGGGGATAATAGAACAGCATCCCCTAATCCAGGGAATATAATTTATAGTCAACTACCCATGGAAATTTAGAAAAACGTCAAAATGTCAGCTATCCTTGCCACATTCGTGAAATTGAGCACTTCAAAAGTCAGCATTTCAAAACTTAAAATGTAAAGACTCTGTTCAGTGAAGAAAAAAGTCAGAAATGAAAGCAAAATTTTAAAAAATTTTGAAAAATGACAAAATACCTCCCTCTGCCCCACAACGTTTTTAATTTTTGATGAAACAAAGTTTCTAGGGAAAGGTACATCACCAAAATTGATTAAAGACATAGGAGAAAACCTGAATAATCCAATAATCATATAGAAAGTAAAAAAAAAGCTGTCAGAGAATAGTCTCCCAAAAAAGGTTCTATGCCCCATTTACTATCAAGTTCTTTCACATCTTCAAGGAACAGGTTATTCCTGTGCTATTTAAGCTGATCCAGAAAAGAAAAGAAAATGATGGAAAATGCTCCAACACATTTTTTGAAGTTAACAAAAATCCTGATATAAAAACCTGAAAAATATAGTACTCGCCAACATTACTTATGAATACAGATGTAGTAGTTTTCAACAAACTATTTGGAAACCAAATCCAGTTGAATATTAAAAAGATAATATATCATGGCCAAGTACAGTTAATGCTAGGAACACAAGGATAATTCAATATTAGGGATCCCATTAATATGATTCATTGTGTTAGTAGGTCAGGGAAGTCTAAGAATATGGTCATCTAGATCTCTCTGAAGAGCCCTGATAACCAAGCATGCTGGCTATTACAGCTTTATGTGTATACCACTGGCAACAGTCAGTTCAGCAGGGGAACATGACGCCCCAGGAGATCAGAGCTACTCTAGGTGATGGCCAGCCAGAATCTGGGAGTTGTGCTGGGAGTCTGTCTCATTTATCAACCCTCTCCCTCCAGCCAAGTATCACAGAATATGGAGGTCTATTAACCAGGGCAGTGTCTTCTCAAACTGTAAATATAGCCCATTAGTGGGTTATGAAATTAATCTATTGGGTTTTAACCAGCCATTTTTTTTCCATGGGATCAATTTGAATGGAATGGGTAAAAAAGCAATTATCGCAATGAATCCTTCATAGAAATGATAAGAATTGTTTCTTGAAACTTTTGTTCCAGTAACATGAATACATGTACACATATTGTAAAATGTACTTCTTCCTGGCTAGCTTTACATCGTTGAAGTGAAACTTTGCTACAATTTCCCAATTCAGTAATATTTGCTTCCGATGAGGGTGTAAGTGTAGTGATTAAAGGATGCTCTCCAGAGCTCTACTACCTTCACTGAAAAGCTTGGCATTGTGTCCACTGATTGATGAATGGATAAAGATGTCACACACACGCACACACATGCACGCACGCACTCCCTGGAATATTACTCAGCCATAAAAAAGAATGAATCTTTCCATTTGCAGTGACATGGACAGAGCTAGCGAGTATAATGCTAAGCAAAATAGGTCATTCAGATAAAGACAAATATCATATGATTTCACTCATATGTGGAATTTAAGAAACAAAACAAATGAACAAAGGGGGGGAGAGAGAGAGAGAGAGATGAACCAAGAAACAGACTTAAGTATAGAGAACAAACTGATGGCTACCAGTGGGGGGCGGGGGGGTGGGGGGTGGAAGAAATAGGGGATGGGAATTAAGGAGGGCACCTGTCGTGATGAGCACTGGGTGATGTATGGAAGTGTTGAATCACTATATTGTACACCTGAAACTAATATCACACTGTATGTTAACTGGAGTTAAAATAAAAACTTTTAAAAAAAGAAAAGCCTGGATTTGCCAGATCAAATTAGAGTATTTGAAAATATTCACTCCTACCCCTCCCCCCCCACACACAAACACATACCCACATAATCTCTATGGGAAGAGCACACTTGCCTACTCCAGTGATTTGGGGCTTGGCCTTTTAACTTTGCCCTGACTTCACAGTAGGTAAAGCTACTTCCCTACCCCCTGACCATGGCTTCAGCTATGTGAGTTGCTTTGGCCAATGGGATGTTAGCAAAAATGACTCAAGTAGAAGGCACAAGAAAGACCCTTGTGCATTTGGACCTATTCTCATGTGTGTCTGTTATCATCAAGAGAAGAACATACCCTGGCTAGTCGGCTAGCCTAACCAAGGAGGGTGAGAGACATACGGAGCAGAGCCCCATTACCAAAAAAAAAAAAAAAAAAAAATCCCTATCAGAAGGGAACCCTCACAAGATCAATGAATACAATTTTAAAAATAGAAACATAAGCAAAAAATAAAAATAGAAACATAGGCAAATGTGGTCAATGAACATGTATAAACATGTATCACTAGATAAATTTCTCAAAACAGTCACAGATAAATGATCTCTCTTTCAAAAAGCTCAGGTGGAAATATAAAAGTATAAAGAAAACACTTGACAACAAAAAAGTGAGCTTAGAAAAAGAATGGCAAAAATTAAAAAATAAAAACATTACAAATTTGAAGCCCACACTAAAAAACCTTTCCTGAACACACAACACACACTTACGAAGAGAAAAAAAAAAAAACTGTTTACAACAAAATAATTTACATCACGTCTAGATGAAAATTTAAGACAGAATAAAGAAGAAATCATGTTAGATATCATGGCAGACAAAGTGAGGACGTACAAAGGGAAAAAAATCAGTACTGGCCACAGAGTTCTCTTCAGTAATACTCAATGCCGAAAGGTCCAGAATCGATATTTACAAAGACCTCAGGAAAAAGGTGAGAAAAGTTTTCTTTAATTGTATCATTGAATTTTTTGTGCTTTGTTCTTTTTAAGAGATATTAACTATACGTACGTTGGATCCCCTCATCATTTTTCTATTATCATTTTTTTATTATTATTATGTTATGTTAATCACCATACATCACATCATTAGCTTTTGATGTAGGGTTCCATGATTCATTGTTCGTGCATAACACCCAGTGCTCTGTGCAGAACGTGCCCTCCTTAATGCCCATCACCAGGCTAACCCATCCCCCCACCCCCTCCCCTCTAGAACCCTCAGTTTGTTTCTCAGAGTCCATCGTCTCTCATGGTTCGTCTCCCCCTCCGATATCCCCCCCTTCATTCTTCCCCTCCTGCTATCTTCTTCTTTTTTTTTTTTTAATCATATAATGTATTATTTGTTTCAGAGGTACAGGTCTGTGATTCAACAGTCTTACACAATTCACAGGATGGAACTGGAGGATATCATTTATTTGTTTGTTTATATTTCATCTTGTAGAATACCCACTCTGTCTGGCACGTTCCCAGTTCCTTAGACATTGTGTCTGTGTCATTCGTCACAGGGCCAGCTGCTGCTGAAGAACAGCAGAAGGATGTGAGTACAAGACCGAATGAACCAGAGCAATCTGGCACTTCAATTCTCCTTTGGCGTCCGGCTCATCCTCTTACTAACTAAGCTCTTTCCTTGTCTCTAGAGCAACATCTTTCTTTTATTGTCAACACTGGAAAGTCAATGAGGTCCACAGGAAGCCCCTTAACCCACAGCTCTTCGTTCTGGAAAGTACTGCTCCCTCTCCCCACCTTCTCCCCTTCACCTTCAGCAGCCTCTCTCTGCAGAAGGTCACCTTGAGCACCTAGACCAAAAAAAACTGTGTCAACAATTTTCCCCTTCAACTTTGGGTTGCTTACCATTTTTGGTGTCAGGTAAGACCTCTTCGGGGACAATACCCACTTCTTTCGAGTCCCATCAGGGCCCCCAATTTCACTGTTCTTACCAGAAGTTTATTAGACAGGCACAATTTGTGACAGTCACCCTTAGGGAAATCTCTGTCCTGCTCACAATCCAAGGAGACACATATCCACCTTCAGGATCCTCTCTCTCACATCTACGTTCAACAGTACTCAAAAAAAAAATACTTCATAGTTTGTGTTGGGAGGCTAGTACCATTTCTTTATTTCACTGAAGATAAACTTGTTCTTTTTGTTGTTTGTCTTGTGTAGTTTTGAGCGAAAGAACTCTGGTAACTTCCCCATTATGCCAAATCCCTTTTTAAAAAAACAGGATTTTTGTTCTTGGAACTTGACCAAATCATTTGAAAGACCTTCTGGATTAGTCAAAACTATAATAATGAAGAGAGGTCTTGCCTTAATAGTTACTGAACACGCTACAAAGCTACAGGAAAGTAGCTTGTTTAAAAATATGGTATTAGCACAGGAAGAGACCAGCAGAATAAATAAATAAATACATTCTAAAATTAAAATGTTAATGATCTTTTAAAAAGACTAGAAGAAGACACATATAAGCATATATTTTCTCTCAGTATGATGTTATTTCTAAGCATGGTGCAGAGGCAAAGAGCTCTTAAATTAAGAGACTCCTAGAGTAGATGGCTCGAAAATTGTAAATGTCAGTGTATCCAAAACATAGATAAAAATAAAATATTCATGACAAAATGGGAAAATTATTTGCAACATATGAAAGACAAAAGGTTAATATTCTTTATATATAAAGAACAGAACACTTACAAATTAATAAAAAGTTCTCAACAGAAAAAAATTGGCAAAAATAGGAATATAAAATCTGTTATACTATTTCTAATGTCTTAAGGAAACCTTACACAAACCAGTAATAGAAATATCCCAAAAGTATTTTTAAGAATCTCTCACTACTAAGACTTCCTTAAACCTTATATCGCCAACTACTGCAAAGTAAGCGTACACATTGAGAGAAGCTTTCTGAAAGAGAACCTGATAGTGTAAATTTAAGGTCCTAAAACTGCACACAGCTTTTGACCACCTCCCCAGATTATGTCTCAACTAATACATTTTCTAGAAATGTTTTCAAAGAAAATGATCACAAATGTGAGCAAGGACGGATATGCATGCATTTTTGTAGCAGCATTATTTGTAACAGCAAAAAACTGATCGACCTAAAGTTTTAGCAGTAAAGAATTACTTAATAAAAATGATGCAGTACTAGGAAGACCTTATATATTATTAGAGGAAAAATATTTAAGGACATATGGAAATATTCCTCACATTGTTAAATCTTTAAAAAATTATAATCAAAATACAGTATAATGACTTTTTTAAAGATGCATATATGTTAATATTCTAGGAAGAATATTAGGAATACATGTATACAACAAAATCCTAACAATTGGTAGAATTAAAGATTATTTTTGCATCTTTATCTTTCCATGCTTTCCACATTTTTTAATAAATATATTTTATGTTTTTAAAGCAGGAAAAACACACAATGGAAATTTGAAAAGAGAGTAAAGAGAATTTGAAGAGTCCTTTAATACTGTAAATGAGTTTTATTAATAAAATAGGTATTCTTCCTTTTTCTAAATTATTTTCAAAATAAAAGGCTACTATATTTATAAATGAAGACTTGGAGGACAAATGCATTTCTGAGTATTTGACCACAATAATTTATAGCATACATTGGCTGGAGCTGTTCAGTGATGACAAATTCCAGAAAGTAATGGCATAAAATACTTGGGAGAGGAAATTGCTTTATGCTTCCATGCTATTTATGGAAATTAGCATCTTTGTAAAAATAAACTGCAAGCAATCACAATCATAAACCTTGAAATGTGGTTTCTATAAGATGTTAGCTCCGGTGCTTTAAGATCCATTAGCAAGGCAGTGGGGGAACATGGCCCACTTTTCTGTTACGCAGCAATTACATATAAGTGGTTTTTTCCTCTTGTATCTTAAATCCTTTCTTTTCTCCTGGATGCTTCCCTGTGGAGTACATATATACTGAAATGTTCACCTTGCCCAGAACAACCTTGCTAATGACCCTGCTTCCGTCTCAAAGAGCATCACACATTTCCTTTCTCAGTGCCTCAGCTTCTGTAACCCACATCTTGCCCTGAAACTGCGCCTTCAAACATCACCATTTCACAAGATCAGGGTCAACTTTCACGTTCACTCGTCCCTAAAACTTGTTCAAAACCTGAAGGAATCTTCACTTCTTCCCTCTCTCTCATTCTCAACCCCACGGTAATCACTTGTCAGGATCTGCCTCCTCAGGTTCTAAAATGGTTTCCCTACTCACCCTCTTGCCTACGGCTAACTCCCACCCATGCGCTCTTGTGAACTGAGTTGAAGGTCTCATTATTACCAGCCTGGACCAGGGCTAGCTGCCTTCCAAGTATCCTCTGCTCAAAGGCATCACCAGCGGTCCAGTGGAGATGCCTTCATGGTGCCTCCCATCACCTCCTGAACACCCACAGGACTCCAGGCTGCCCCTTGAATAAAGTTCTCTTTATTATTGACTTACATAGCATGCTCGCTGAGGTCCTCTCCAGTATAACCACAAACTGCCTTTGCCCAACCTGATTTCATACCCCGTGCCGCCATGGACCTTACTCTTCAAACATATGGTATCCGTGGAAGCAGAGGGGTGGACACAGATTTAAGAAACGAGTTCTAAGATGGCACAAATACAAGTTAGTGACAGAATGGGTACAGGGCAGGGCAACAAAGAAGAATGCAGCTAGAGAGAGCCCAGGATTCTGGCTCAAATGACCAGGTGAGGGAGAATCTAAGCATTGAGATGGAGTTGGGGGCAGGGGGGATGACGACTTCCGTTTAGGAAGTATTGTGTTTGAGCCCCCACCCCCCATCGGGAGTAGCCTAGAGGAGGTGGCTAGTAGCTCCTGGATATGCTGATGTGCAGCTCTTGGAAGAGGCAGACAGAAGCCTATCAGAGATACGGGGCCTCTTCCATTTGGAGAGGTTTTTGAGTTTCGAAAAGAAAGAAAGGAAAACCAAAACAGACTTATCAAAATTGTGTTTTATTTCCAATGTTTATGTTTAGACGTTAGAGTAAAATAGAAGACATCTTTTTATCTTTTCAGTGTATGTAGAACCTTCCTGGAAGAGAACATTTCAAGGCGTGGATGACTATGAGATCTGGATCCCCCTGGTGATAAATCCCAGGCAGAAGCCGCTGGAAAGAAAACCAGAGGAGTGATGGGAGGTGCCTGGAGAGAGCGTGGGAAGAGAGAAAGAACAGGCCAAGTGCAGAACTCTGGAACTGAGCAGCTTTTTTAAAAAGCCAGAGATGGGAAGGTGAGAGAGGCGGAAAGAGAAAGGAGTCAGGTGTCACCTATGACAAACAAGGACAGGGCTCCCCTTCATCCTTCCACTGGATTTTCATGGGATCTACCCAGTGACTCCATCCTGCAGTTACAGGCCTCAGGGGCAACTTGGTAATAAGGTGGACCCTGCCTCCAGGACAGGCTGAGGTCTTTCCACTCAGGCTCCTTCCTGAGCGTCCCACACAGTGTGGAATCTGCATCCAAAATCACTGTGGAGGGTGAGGTTACTCAGAGAGTACCTTTAAGACATAAAACCGAAAGCTCTGGAAGAACTCTACCTAGGGCAAAACTGGACGAAGAGAAAAAGGCCCACAAGGGTGTGTCAAATGTGTAGCAAAGCACAGCCAACTAAGGAAAAAGTTATTTTAAGGAATATTCAAATAAGTAACAAAGATGTGAGCATAAGCTGTTCATTACAGGTGGCTGATGGCAAACACCAGTGAACGAACCATCCTAGAAACAACCGAAATGTCAAATGAAGAAATAATGTGCTTCAACAAATTATGGTATCGTGGGATATCCATAAGAACAGTGAACATAGCCGTTTCACTCGTAACATATATACTGACACGTGAAGATATTCGCGATACACTGACTGAAAACGGTGTGTAGCAGCATCTGTAGCGTGATCCCATTTATCAAAACATAACACATGTATTTATATCATATTTATGCACAGAACAAGTCTGGAAGATTACACATGAAAACACTAATAGTTACTATCTGGGTGGGAGTAGCAAGGTCAATTTTCCATTTTGCTTCTCCTTCAATTAATCCAGATCTCCTCTTTCTCTACCATTGAAGTGTCTCTGTGCATAACTTACCCGCTAGTGGTCAGTGCTGCCAGACACGGAAGGTCAAGCTATGGCAAGGAGGTCAATCAGTTCACTGTCATTCTCTGAAACCTCTTGTCTAGCTGGGGGGCCAGCAGGAACAGGGTCACAGAGCTTGGCTGGGGAGTTCTGAAGATGGGGGATCACGCAGAGGAGAGTAAGGAGATGAGAAGCGGTTGTACCAGGACCTCACCAGTGTGGCAGAACTCACTCTGTGACGAGGGACTACAAGTGTTGACCGCTGTCTAACCGCTGCTCACGCACGACCCAAGTCACTCGAGAGGACACCGACCTGGGCTGCCGTCTGAGTCCGCCACCCGCCTTCTCCCACGTCAGGAGAGTGGTTCTGAGGAGGTGGTGGATTTCTGCACCTCGTGACAACCGCCCACGCTTGGATTCTGCCTCCTGATATAAAGGGGATGGGGTGAAAGCTAAAAGGTCGGGACGAACGTCTGTGGTGTCAGACGGGGGGAACCACTGCCGAGGCCAGAACCAACACCAGGACGAGAACTACGAAAACCAGCACCTGCGCCAGGACGACAGCCACCCAGACAACACTGCCGTCAAGACCCGAGCCACCCAAATATCCAGAATCACCGAGACCAGAACCCCTCCCGATTCCAGAACTGAGGAAACCGGAACGATGGCTACAGACCGGAAATTACACCAAGACCAAAAACGATGCCAGAGAGAACCCCTGAGACCAGAACCACCAAGAACCACCTGAAACAGCAACCCTTAAAACTTCCGAGCAGAACCACTGAAATCGAATCACTGGGACCACAATTCCCAGCAACACTAGCCCTGGCCCTAAGCCTAGAGCTGGGGCGTCGAACTTTACGTCACAATACTCAACGGGCCCTTTGCCAGTGGGACCTTTCCCAGCGCCGAAACATTGGCCATCGGTGACGGAGAGGCGCCAAGCACCCCACATTCTAAAGAGAGTGACCAACATCAGGCAGACACCCGCCTCCGAGCAGGGAGTGGGGAACTGAAGGGGCCTGGCAGCCCGAGAGAGGAGGTGGCGTGGAGAATCCGATGCCTCCACTAGCCGCACAGCAAGGACGCGTGCATTTCCTACGGATCGAGTGGACAAGGCCAAAGGGAGTGGGGGCGTCTGTTTCTAACTGAAGTGTGGTTGACACACGATGCTACCGTCGTTTCGGCCGCACCACACGTGATGTGGCGAGTCTGTATGTGATGCTATGGATCAGGGTTTAAACCACCTTGCCGGTACCCCAGCCCACAGAGTTGCACGCTGGGCAAGAGGAGCCCAGCTGCGACAGGCAGGCGGGGCTGCACCCCCTGCTCCAGCAAAGGGAGGTCCCTCAGAGCCCCCCGAGGAAGCCGCACATGCCACCTGAGGGCACGAGAGTCCGCCAGAGCCAGACGCACAGCGGCGTCCGCCAGAGAGAGGCATCCAGTTAAACAGGAAGCTCTCTGCTCTTGTCCCCGTTCCCTCTGCTGTTGCCAATGCCAGGACGGCTGGACCCGGAATAACTAAAAGGAAGAAGTGTCCCAGAGCCAGTCCTCACCGCTGGTTGAGGTGGGAAGAGAAGAGACCCCAGCACAGCCCCGTTCCACATACCCGGAGCCCCGGGTCAGCCCCACACGACACAGAAGGGAGGGGAGATTTAAATCAAAGTGGGACATAAGCGAGAGCACGGAGGACCACAGGGGGAGGGAGGGAAGTCCGAAGGGGGAAAATCAGAGAGGGAGACAAACCGTGAGAGACTCTGGACCCCAGGAAACAATCTGAGGGTTTCAGAGGGGAGGGGGCAACAGAGCGATGGGCATTGAGGAGGGCACGTGCTGTGATGAGCACTGGGTGATACATGCAACTGATGAATCCCTGAACACTACACCAAAAACTAATGATGGACTATACAGTGGCTAACTGAACATAATTAAACATAAACTGAACATAATTAAAAACAAACATAATTATATAAACATAAATAAATCAAAGTGGGGAATCAAAATTTTAAACCGGACTGGACTTTTTTTTAAAGTGAAAAAAATGAAAGTGAATCCGCCCAGGATTTCGCTAAGGAAGGCAGCTGCCTTCTCGGGGAAGACCAGGGTCCCCAAGGAGAGGATCTGGAGCCACAGGGAGCTTCCAGGGCCCGTGACACAGGAAGGGTGAGGGAAAGAGCAAGCTCCTCCAGAAACGCTCAAGAACAAGCTAGAAAAACACAAGACTGCCGACCTCATGCTTTGCTCTGCAATCCATCACAGTTACTTGTGGTCAGTGAGTATAAGAGGTTAAGTTGTCTGCTGATGTATTAAAGGAAATCTAGCTTTTATTAAAGGAGTTGGCACACCCCCGCTCCCTGTGGCTCAGCCTCGTGCCTTTTAATTCTCTACCAGCCACCTAGTGGCAGCACGTACAAGGCAAGGGGAGAGAGATACTGAGGAACATCTGAAGGCGCCCAAACGCCAAAGTCCCAATATACCCCAGAGGGGCAGCTTTGAATCAAACCCAGGCTGATCCTAGGCAGACAACCACGTGTCCATCCCATGAGCAGGGTCTCAGGACTGACCGACCCTTCACTAGAACATTCTCCCACGACCCATGGGGAGACTGCCCTGGCCAATCCCCCTCACCTGCGGGAACTTCCCTGAGAAGATGGGGCCCCACCTCCTCCTCCGAGCTGGTGCAGCACCGTCTGTTCCGCCGATGCCTCCCGAGCGCCCCCTACGGTACCACAACAGAAACTACAGGCACCGCTCCAGTTTTAAACCACGATCAAGGCAGCGACCGCAGCGGAGAGCTCAAGTCCGTTGCATACGCCTTACGTGCAGACACTGTTTTGTTTTGTCTGCTCCTTTCTTCCACTTGCAGGGCATGAACTCCTCCAAACAATTCTATGAGGTAGCTCCCCCTCTCTACACATGCCGAAAGCGATGCAGACGAGTTAGTGCGACAGGTCAGGAAGCAGGGGCGCTGGGATTCAAGCAGTGGGCAGTGTGGATGATAGTGTGGTCTGAACCCTCCTTTTACGATCTCCCGCGCACACTGCCCCATACAGGGAAAAAAGCTGCCAGAGGCACACAGATATGGAAAAATCCAAAAGAGGTCACTGAGTGATTCAAGCTGGGCAAACACTGCCCTTGGCCAAAGGTCAACAGACTGCCTCAAAGCACATTTAAATTTTATAGGGTGCAAGAAGACAAAATGAAACGCGGAGCCTTGAAACCTCAGCCCCAGTTGACCAGCAATAAAGCCTGGTTCAGATCTGCTGATGGGACAGAAAAGCAAGTCTCCACCACCTGCCACCACACTGCACCTCACTGACTAGAGAAACCCTAAAATCACCCTGAAAATACTTAACAAAAGACATCTATTAGAATGTGCTTATGGAGCAGCGTCAATAAAATGGGATGATGGGGGAGAAACCGAACCTCGACAACCAGTTTTCATGAGCCACCGAAATCATGGGGCATTGGAGTTGGAAAAGGCTCAGAAACAGTGTCCAAGAAAGTGAACTGAGAGAGGCAGCCTGGTTAATCGATCCCATGGTGTGTGTCTTTATTCAAGTGTGCATCCTCACTGAACAGACATTAAAGCCCTTGCAGCCCATATGCCCAAGAAATTATGTCTGAAGAGAGGGGTTGCCTTGTTCTAATTCCCACAAGGGGCTGTCCTGGGCTAGCAGCAGCCCTGGCGACACGACACTAAGATGTGCTCCGCACCTTGAGACTGACCGAGGGCTAGAAACTGCTTGGCTAAATCCAGGCTGCAAACGCCTTTGTCTGGCTTTCAGTGCTTTCAAAACTGGGAGGTTTCATAGGAAATCTGGATGGTCCAGCTATCTTGACAAATTAGAAGATATGGCAATCCCGGGCTTGGGTTCCCACTTGGCAATGACCAGCTGGAGGTGAGTAGAGGCTGCTCTAACCACATAGAGCATGTGCCATCCACTTTGCTGCTGTCTCCACCACTCCCTATCGTCTCTCGGGCAATACTATCTTCACTCCTTTATTTCAGTCTGCCCTGTTGGCAAATAAGGATGCCAGAGATGAGCTGCCCCCTACCCAGGCTAGTGGGAAAGACAGCAGTCTAAAGAAAGGACTGCAAAATAGTGTGATATGTGTTGACGGAAGTAAACTCGGAATACTTACTTAGTTACTTAGTGGCTGAGCTAATGCCAGAACCTGGGCTCTGCCCCATTCATTGCGTCCTGGACTCTGGCAGCCTCACCTCTCCTGGGCACATGCAGATAGCCATTCTAGACTGAAAAGACAGGGTCCACCACATCCCCAAGTCATTGCTGGTACGTGGTATCCAAGGGGCATCCAGGCCCTGATCAGGACTCAGAGAGGGTCCAAGGAATTTGAATCATTCTTACAGCTAAGACAACCAGAAATACCGTTTGCTGGAGGTTAAGAGAGAAAATCAGATTCTCTTTGGTATAGGATTAACACAAATCATACCACATCTTAGGTGATCTACAATAATGTTCCTAAGCAAGCGGAGGGATGCCTGCCATTCTTCTTCTCCTCCATATTACCTGCAGGAGGGCAGAGTGCATGAAGACCATCCATATCAGCAGCCACCAGGAGCTCTGCCAGGAAGCCATGGGGTCCAGCCTCCTGGGGATCTCTCTTGAGCCTACAAAAGAAGAAAAAGTTGGTTTCCAACCTGCTCTGTGACCAGTGGCAGCACCCATTACTTAAGAGACCAATCAGAGGGAGGGATCCTGAGCCTCCCATAATGTCTTGAAAAGGTTTGTGTAGGTCCAGGATGTGGAGGGCAGATGGACCTGCCTCCCATGTGCAACCCACACCTCCAGCCCTTCAGAAGCTGAGACATCTCTGTACCAGCCACTTTCCAGCTCATGTGTCAGCAGCAGGGTGTGGCTACTGGCATCTTACTCAGGAAGCCAGCCTGGAGCCAAGGATTAGGGCACCTGCCAGCTTCTTCGACTTCAGGCAAAAATAAATCTAAGACCAACCAAGCCAGCCCAGAGAGGGGAAGGGACCTGCCTAAGGTCACACAGCAAGATGGTGACTGCTCTGGGACTGGAACGCATGTCTTGCGATAGTTCAAGGCTTTCCCCAGCAGATGACACCGTGTACTGTCCGAACCCCAGACCTGCAGCCGGAGGGGTCTGAGAGCTGAGTCTGGGGAGGTCCAGAGGGCACAGCCTCAGCGCCGGCCCAACACAACCTCCCAAAAGTAGGTGAGGGCGAACCACTGGAGGCCCCCGTGCGCCCAGGAGGGCCGCGGGGGGGGGGGGGGGGGAGGGTTCTGCAGAGTTCTCCTGACAGTTTACGGGGAAATCAGTATGAGTCGAGACTGGAAAAGCCGAGGTCACACTCGCCTCTCGCTTCGCCTCGCGGGCGCCTTGGCGGAGCCGGTGTCCGGGGGCGGGTCGGTGGCTTCTCTCCATCTGGAGAAAGCATTAAGGGCCTGGCCTAATGCGATCCGCAAATGTGCTGCTGTTGCCGACCTGAGGCGGCGACTCTGGGCCGAAGGGAGGCGGCCGGTGCCGGGCCCCGGGACCGCGCGCCCCCCTCGCCGGCTCGCCCCGGCCGCCCCGGCGCACACCCCGCGGTCTGCCCGCCCGCTGCCCGCTGCCCGCTGCCCGCCGCCCGGCGGTGGCTCCTGCGTCCGCGCGTCCCCGGCACCGTACGCTCGCTTTCCCCGCGGGCGCGTCGCCGCGGCCCCTGGCGCTCCAGGCTCTCGAGACCCACCGGCCAGGCGGCGGGACCTTCCGACGCTCACTGCTCCTGTTGG
The DNA here is from genome assembly GCF_037043125.1 of Eumetopias jubatus. Classification (NCBI taxonomy): domain Eukaryota; kingdom Metazoa; phylum Chordata; class Mammalia; order Carnivora; family Otariidae; genus Eumetopias; species Eumetopias jubatus. The sequence goes on from NW_028274813.1 coordinate 120,731,113, forward strand.
CTGTCAGTGCGTTTTCCGCCTGGGAAGCCCAACCCCGAAAGCCCCCACTCTCCGGGGTTCCCCCACAAGTGAGAGACACCCCCGCCCGCGGAGAGCCCCGCACGTCCCTCCCCGAATGCTCCAGGACCCCGCGGAGCGTGCGGACCCGAGGTCTCCGAGCCGCGGCGAGGGTCAGCGCCCCGGTCGTGGAAGACGCCGGGACCAGCGAAGTAACCCCCTCCTGCTCGGCGGCCGCTGCCCCGAGTCTTACTCCCCCCGCCCCGGGGGGCCAGCCTTCCCGCGACCCCCGCGCGGAGCTCGCGACACCCACCTTGCGCCGTGGACGCGTCTGGGACGTGCAGCCCGGGCGGCGCGGGCCCGGCGCGCGCGGCGGAGAGGCGGGCGGGAGCGGCCCCGTCAACACCTCGTGCGGAATCCGGGACCAGAACGTTCCCCGACGCCGGCCTCCAGCCCGCGGCGCCGCAGTCGCTGCCGCCGCCGAGCAGTTAAATGGGGCTGGGACGGGGGCCGCCCCGCCTCTCCCGCCCCCTCCGGGCGCGGAGCGCAGCGCTGGCAGGGGCCCGGCGGCGGAGGGCGCGCGCCGCCACCTGCACCGCCCGGCAAGTGCACGGCGCGCCCGGCCGCCCGGCCGCCCTCCGCCCGAGCCGGGGGGCGCCGGGGCACGAGGGGAGCGCGTGAGGGGCCGGGCCCGGGCCGCTCGGAGCGCGCGGGGGCCTCGGCGACGGCGAGACGCGGCTGGAACGCTCCTCCGCCCGCTTCCTGGAAGCCACTCCTCGCCCTGGGCCGGCCGCCAGGCGTGGTGCCAAGAGCCGGGATTGCCGACGCCGCCACCGCCGGCAGGCGCGCTGGGGAGAGGCGGCCGCGGCCTCGCGAGCCAGCGCGGGGCGCCCCGCCTCAGTCGGAGCCGGGAGGAGGGCTGCCGTCGCCCCCCGCCGCCCCGAGCCTCCAGCCGCCCCCTCCCGGGCCGGACGCCGCCGCTGCTCGGGCTGGCCCAGCGGCCACACGGAGGGGTGCCCGGAGCCGCCGGTTCGTGCCCGCGGGCCTCAGGCGCCCGCGGCCGGTGCGGACCTAAGTGGAGTGCAGGGGGCGCCTCCAGGCCGGGTACCGGCAGCCACTTCGTGGGAGCTGGGCTTGTTTGAGCTGCGCGCACAATGGGGTGCCAGGCCCGAGGTTAAGGGTGAAGGGGTGTCAAGACCGGGGACAGGGATGACTTTCTTTGTGGACTTCTGGAAGTGAAGAGAATTTAGACGCAAAGTTTGTCCCTGGCTTTGGCCTAATCTCGGAGGTATAAAGGCAGGGGCCGGGGAATTGCTCAGAAAGGCTGCCCCCACCTTATGCCCCCACCTAAGTACGACCACAGGCATCATTTCCTTGGGTGCCGGTGTGTGCCAGCTAATCTTCACAACGCCCAGTGGCGTTGGTTAGGATCATTATTCCCATTTCACAGCGAGGAAGCTGAGGCCCAGGGAATAAGTACCTTGCACCCAGTGAGTTGCACAGCCCGGGATGAAGCCCGTCTCCCTCCTCTCTCTAAAGTTCCTCTGCTGTTCATCCCCGAGGTCGCTCTCCTGCCTGTTCTGTAGTTGGTACATTCAGGTGGTGGTAGAGCAGAGGAGCTCGCCCTCCTCCCTGGTCTTACCTTCCCGGCCCTGGGGACGCCCCTGGCCAAGAGGAGGCTCTCCAGACTGTCTCCCCACTCCATGTGAAATGGCTAGAATCTCATGGGAAAAATGAGCAGAGCATAGGCAGTGTGAAGGGGGCAGAAGAGCAGGGTGCAGGGGGAGACTACTCAGTCCAGGGTCGGGAGCGCTGGGCAGAACCACAAAGAATGCACCTACCTACAGTTCTCCATAGTTATGTTCTTACACAGTCAAGGGAACAATGACGTTGTGAATACTGAGCCTCTGAAATACAGAGTTAGGTCCCTGCCAGCCCCCGGTCCCGTCCGTCAACCAATCAAGACACAACTTCATTTTATCTGTGGTTCTCATTAAAACATACATTATCGCTTCATGGACATTGAACCCACCCACGGCCACCAGCAGTACAACTCCTGCCCTAACGCACCACATCCCGCCGAGGATATGCTAGCGAGCACTCCAGCACTGTTCTCCCGGGCCCTGTTAAACAGCGAAGTCACCAACAAAGAAGACAAAAATGTAGAAAGTGGTACTGCACAGACCCTAAAAGGACAACTTGTTTACAGTGTGAAAGCTGATGCCAGAAGGCAGAGGAGTGCCTCCCTGTTCCACCTTCGCTGGGAACGTGCGGAGCAGGTGATCCACAATTTCCGCCCCTTTGCCAACTGACCATGAACTGCAAGTATTGATTTGCGAATTCCAAATAAATCTTTGCAAGGAAGTGAATTCACAAACATGGAAGCTGCAAGTAATGAGGACCAACCGTAGGTGCTTCTCATATCGGGGTAATAGTAGGGGATAACAACAACATTTCAGAACATCCGTGGTGTACCAGGCACTGTTCCAGGCACTTCACACGTATTAACTCAGCCATCACACCAGCCTGTGGGGGAGGCGTTGTTTTTATTCCATTTTACCAATGAGGAGACTGATGTGGAAAGGTTGAACCGCACGTTCTTAGCAACTAGAATGTGCCAGTTTTCACGTCATTCATATTCCAAAACCAGCCCTGATGTTTCGTGGAGTCTATTGCAAGAAGCACATGAATATTCAAGATGAAATGGAGAATTCAAAGAGATATTATGCCCCATGCAGCTGGGGTGAGCTGAGCTGCCCGTGCCCGCAGTTCAGGAAGGCACCAAGAAGGCCTCTGGAGCAGAAGGTGTGCTGGGAACACTGGAGTTGCTCTGCTCCAGGTATTAATGCCCCCGCAGGACTTCCTGTCTCATTTTCCCCTGGGCACTCTTGATTCCAGAGCCGGCCTCCAGGGAGAGCCCCACGTCAAGTGTAGAGGCCAGGCTGAGCCTCTCTCTCCCACGGGCTACATCTCCTACCAGGCCAGCCCCTCAAGAAATAGTGGTCAGGAGTGAAAAAGAGAAGAGCAAACATTCCCAGCTCCCTGAGTGCAGTTCTGCCTTCCTGTTCCTCCAGCAGATCAAGCCATCCTGTTTGTGACTACAGCACTGTGAGTTAGGGTGACAAAGAGCCATGAAGGGCTGACTCCACCTAGGGAGGACCGGCAGGACCTCACAGGCCCTGTCCCCAGATTCTCACCTAACTACCCCCATTAGGACTCTGCTTCACCACTCTGCCCAAGTGTAGACCCAAAACCTTCCCTCAGTCACGCACCCACGCTCCCCTCTGCCCTGCACTCCCTCCACTCAGATCTGGCCAAAATGTTTAAACAAAAAAAAAATTTTTTTTAAAGATTTTATTTATTTATTCGACAGAGAGCACAAGCAGGCAGAGTGGCAGGCAGAGGGAGAGGGAGAAGCAGGCTTCCCGCCGAGCAGGGAGCCGGACGTGGGGCTCAATCCCAGGACCCCGGGATCATGACCCGAGCCGAAGGCAGCCGCTTAACCGACTGAGCCACCCAGGCGCCCCCATTGCCGAAGAAGTAGGAGAAGATGGGGGTGTGGGAAGAAGAGAAGGGAATGAACCCCCAAAAAGCCATCCTATTGGATTGGGCCACTGGGTGCAGAGATGCCCACCCAACCCATCTCTGAGGGCTCAGGCCCTAGACTACCTCTCCCCGCCCCAAGAGAATCCTCACCGCCTGAGGACAAGGGCAGCATCATCAACCCTGAGTGGTCTGAGAAACCGAGTTCCGCTTCCTCCCAAGGATCCATCTTCCTGAGTTCCGGTTTCCATTACCAGTCACAGGATCTGCTTCTTCCCTGGAAGAGACTCAGGGATCCCCAGCTCTACTCCTAGCATAGCCTACTAACCCCAACGAGATAGGCAGACAAGCACAACAATGCAACATTTGTGTGAGAGGCGTGCACAGGGGAAGTTAATATCAATGGTGCTGGTGTGGGAGTAAGTGCATTTTACCCTAAGAGAGAGAGAGAGGACATCCCTCCCGGGCATCAGCCGAATTTGTTCTTGATACAGAATTGTTCTTTCAGCTTGCAGGACTTCTGAGATGGGTTTGGGAAGCACACCCAGGGAGATGACATTGGAGGCTTGGAGAAAAGTATTTGGGGGCAAATGCTATAGAAGTTGCCGTTGACTGTAATAGGCACCAATCATAGGCTGTCAGCCAAAGCCACCAGGAGATAAGAGGCAGGGACTGCTCGGTGAACACCGGGTCTGAGGGCTGTGAGGTTGTCAAGAGCATGCTCTTACAGGAAAAAAATGAAAGGGAGTAGAGAGCAGGACAGGAAACGGGGGAGAGCAGAGCAAACCTGGGGCCCAGGTGCAATCTCGCCTTTGCTTGATCCTTAGGGTCCCTGGAGTGGGAGCTTCACCACAGACTTGCCCAGTCTTAAGGCAACAGGCCTGGGTTGTGGTACCACATCAGTCAGTCCTCGCCTCCCCTAGAGTTGGGTGGTGGCACGACATCCCAGGCAGCTCCCATAAACCAAAGACAGTGCTCCAGAGAAGCTCTCGGGCGTGAGCCCTTGGCAGACGTGCTCTCTTCAGCCGGGGGACGGGTGCACCTGCCAGTATTGGGGATCCGGACAGAGCGTCCACACTGACAGCATCGACTGCACATGATTTTTCAAGTCTCCTTAGCCCCATATGAGAAACACGCTCAGCTAGTGGTTATAGTTCTCCGCCTGTCCAGGGTGGGGCCCCTCTTTGGAATAGAAATTTGTTTTATTATAAAATGTGTTCAAGTCTTCTGCCTCCTCAGCAAAAAAAAAAAAAAAAAAAAAAGCCCTTGGGAGGAGGGGTGACAGGAAGTGGTTCTACTTGGTGAGGGGCTCCGTGCTTTGGCACACCCTCATTCTTGGTGTCTCCTCTCATCCTGCACTGAGATCCCCAGAGAGCACCTCAGGGTGCCAGATTGGTGACTTCTTGGAGGGGCATGATTTCAAGTCAGGAGCTTAGGAATTAGGATTGCTGCAGCTCCAGAGCTCTGAGCCAATCAGAATCTCTGTCAGGATGAATGGATAAAGCAGATGTGGTATATATACACAATGGAATATTATGCAGCCATCAAAAGGAAGGAGATCTTGCCATTTGCAACGACGTGGATGGAACTGGAGGGTGTTATGCTGAGTGAAATAAGTCAATCAGAGAAAGACATGTATCATGACCTCACTGATACGAGGAATTCTTAATCTCAGGAAACAAACTGAGGGTTGCTGGAGTGGTGGGGGGTGGGAGGGATGGGGTGGCTGGATGATAGACATTGGGGAGGGTATGTGCTACGGTGAGCGCTGTGAATTGTGCAAGACTGTTGAATCACAGACCTGTACCTCTGAAACAAATAATGCAATATGTGTTACGAAAAAGAAAAAAGAAGAAGATAGCAGGAGGGGAAGAATGAGGGGGGGCATCGGAGGGGGAGACGAACCATGAGAGACGATGGACTCTGAAAAACAAACTGAGGGTCCTAGAGGGGAGGGGGATGGGAGGATGGGTTATGCTGGTGATGGGTATTAAAGAGGGCACGTTCTGCGTGGAGCACTGGGTGTTATACGCAAACAATGAATCATGGAACACTGCATCAAAAACTAATGATGTAATGTATGGTGATTAACAATAATAAAAAAATTTAAAGAAAAAAAGAATCTCTGTCAGGAGGGTGGGGTTGGACAGACTTTTCTGGAAAGCTTCAAATCCTTAGGGGTGTGATAAGGAGGGCGAGAGTCCCCTAAAGTGTTGGAAATGAACAGAGCTGGGATCTGATGACCTTCCATGCCTCAAACCAAGCCTGGTTCCCACATGGCCTCTAGGACTAGGAAGGTACTGACCTGACTTGGTTTTGTGTGTGATCTTATGCTCTGATAATCACACACACACACACACACACACACACACACACACACACACACACACACACACACGTCCAGAAAGACTCTACTGTGGAACAGGAGCAAAACACAGATGTCCTGGGATGAATGGATTTGCTAGTCCAGGGATGAATGGATTTGCTCCGCCCCTGACAACCCTTGTCCTCCCCTCAGAGGCGCAAGGTGAGCGGGGAACACTGAAACTATTATCAGGAAACACACTCCTGAGGTCCAGGATTGGCCACAAATTAGGGGATTTGGGGCAAGTCACTTCACCTCTCTGAGCATCAGCTTTCCCTGCTACATAGCAGGCAATAGATGCTTCCAGGGTAATGTCCAAAATTGTTTTTATACTCTGCTCATATAATATAGCAACAGCTTCCTAAACTATGACTTAGCCACATCAATCTGTGGCTCTAACCCCAACCAGAACAGAAAAGGCCTCTGAGTGTTCACCTGACATCAGATTTAAGCATATTATGTCTCAGCAAACACTTGGGTCTCACTCAAACTTTTGATTCTTTGTTTGCACATAGTTCCAACGTGTTTGTTCATCTGGCTTTCAAGAGTAACTTAGAGGCTCTAAATTTGAAAGGAAAAGAAAGCCTGCTAAGAAAAGGGATACTAACAGCAAAAAGTCACTATAGAAGAACAATAAAAGGCACAAGAGAAGTGGGAGAAAAAAAACCCACCATAGTCTGGGACAGTTTTATTCCCCTCAGAAGGCCTGAGAAAATCACTATGTGATGCCACAGTACTGTGTTTGTGTTCACGTTCATGTTCACCAATCCAGATGATTTATGAGTGCATTTGTTAATCAGACTCTGCTTATGGATGTATCGAAGTACATGCTACATTTTAGAAAAACATTCACTCACAAAAGGGTTAAATTGAAGAAAAAGAAAACAAAACCAAGCACGATATATTCCTTTACCTCTTCACTCTTAGCTTTCTGAAAAATATCGCATCTAGAACGTCACCTCTGACAACTCTAGGAGACCAAGACTTTATTCTGGGATTGATCAATTTGCACAAAAAGGAACAGAGTGCTAAGTACTCTGTACACACTCTTTTTTTTTTCTGTACCCACTATTGTTTCAAATTGTGATAACAGTTTTCTTCCAAGTCGTCAAGAAGAACTTATTCCTTATGTCATATTGCACATCACTTACCTTCCCCACAAAATGAGACCTGCCTGTTCAGTTGGCTTCCCCACATGTTCCTTACTCTGCCAGCTTGGCAATATTTGGGTTGGAAACACCTCTAAGAAATACTTGAAAAGTCTTTCTTCATATGTAAGTTCAACAAAAAACATTTCTACGTATTAAGTTTGCAAAACACACTTACTGTGGGATGGTTTTGATAGCCCATTAGGCACTTTTTTAAAGGTTTTATGTATTTATTTGACAGAGAGAGAGACAGTGAGAGAGGAAACATAAGCAGGGGCAGAGGGAGAGGGAGAAGCAAACTCCCTGCTGAGCAGAGAGCCCGACTCGAGGCTCGATCCCAGGACCCTGAGATCATGACCAGAGCCAAAGGCAGACGCTTAGCCAACTGAGCCATCCAGGTACCCCTCATCAGGTATTTTTATTCCTTCTTTACCAAGACGCAGGCAAAAATGTTACTAGGATGAGTGTGAAGAACCAATTTCCTTCAGATCCCACCATCCACAACCGGTCAGCTTCAGATCCGAAGAAAAATTCATTTCAATGCAGTGAAATGCCATGTATATTAAGTGACAATCTACTTTGTGCCAGGCATGGGCTAGGTCCTGGGAACCCAAAGGCATGATAAGATATTACTCCATCCCTGAAGGAGCAAATGAGATAGGGTATGAGAAATGTTCCCAGAGGTGTCAGAACAGAGAGCTATAAAAGAACTGGGTAGGATGGCAATTAATTCAGTCATGGGGGTGTTAGAGATTCTTAGGAGAAGCGATGTTCCAGTTGATAGCTAACGTTTACGAACAGGCACAGGATCTTCTTGTTTAAAATAAAATCGGAAATCTACTCTCCTTCTCTACTTTTCTCCAATGAAAACCAATCTACTATCCCAAATAGGCATTTTAGAATAATAAAAATGGCTGGGGTGGGGGTCAGATCTAGGAAAGAATAAGTAAATTCATCACATGCTCTAGAACAAATCCTATCTGACCATATAACACACATGTGAGTTATGTGTGCATCTTAAGACTAATAAGGAATTGAGGGAACATTTAGAATATCTGCAGGAGACATATCCTAACGCCCCCCCCCCCGCAGTGATCCTGTCTCCTGGTATTCACACCACTGTGTGATCCCCTCCCCTTGAGTGTGGACAGGACCTGTGACTTACTTCTAGCAATAAAATATGACAAAGGTCTCTCTTCCTTGGTGCTGCGTGCAGAGGTGGCAGCCATCTCCTGCTTGGCATCATGGCCACCTCAGACCTCTGACGAAGCCCAAGATCATTAAAAAAAGGACCAAGAAGCTCATCCAGCACCAGTCAGACCCATATGTCAAAATTAAGCACCACTGGCAGAAACCCAAAGGCATTGACAATAGGGTACATAGAAGATTCGAGGGCCAGATCTTGATGCCCAACACTGGTTACAGGAGCAACAAGGAAACAGAGCACATGCCTCACAGTGGTTTCCAGAAGTTCCTAGTCCACAGCATCAAGGAGCTTGAAGTGCTGCTGGTGTGCAACAAATCTTACTGTACAGAGATTGCTCACAGTGTCTCCCCCAAGAACCACAGAACCACTGTAGAAAGAGCAGCCCAGCTGGCCATCAGAGTCAGCAAGCCCAATGCCAGGCTGTGCAGCAAAAAAAAATGAATAGACAACTTGTGTGCCCATCATATTTGTGTTGATAAAACCATAAAACTACACACACACACACACACACACACACACACACACACACACAAAGAATTTGACAAAGGCAATGGGACAGCACTTTTTTTATTATGTTATATAACACTGGAACTTCCCTCTTGCCAGGAGACTCCCTTGTTTGATATGATCAAGGGAGCCAATAATAGAGAGACCCATGTGGCAAGGCGCTAAGGACCTCCAGCAGAAAACCATCAAAAAACCTGAATTCTGCCATCAACCACATGAACTTGGCAGTGCATCCTTCCTCAGTCAAGCCTCAGATGAGACCTCAGCCCTGGCCGACCCTTTAACCGCAGTCTCATGAAAGACTCTGAAACAGGGGATCCAGGTAAGCCCTGCCTAGATTTCTGAAATACAGAAGCTGCAAGATACGTGTGTTGTTTTAGCCACCAGGTTTGTGATACTTTGTTACATAATAATAGATAATACAGGGTTGACAACCTTATTACAGTAAAAAATATAAAATAAAGAATTAAGGGGGTGCCTGGGTGGCTTAGTGGATTAAGCATCTGACTCTTGATTTCAGCTCAGGTCATGATCTCAGGGTTGTGAGATCGAGTCCCACGTTGGGCTGGGTGTTGAGCCTGTTTAAGATTCTCTCTGTTCCTCTCCCTCTGCTCCCCCTCCACCACTCATGCTCTCTCTCCCTCTCTTAAAAAAAAAAAAAAAGAAAGAATTAAGAAATAGTTCATCTGTTACTTGTTCATCTCATTTCTCTCTTCCATACCAGCTGTGAAATGGGCTGGATATCACATCAGGTCCAGAACTAGAGATATGGATGCTCATTGACTTAGAACCAATCATCTAAACATAACTTCTTTTTATCACACAGGGAGATATGAAAATCTACATAAATAAACATTTTGATTTGATTTGGAAATCCAACTTAAAGGCATGGAACTTAGCTCTCATTTTAAGGATGCCAGTTAAAAGCCAGCTTCTAGAATACTGTTCCAGCTTTCAGAATCCTGAGGAAGAGGTTCCAGCCTAGCATTCCCATGCATTCCTCCACAAAAATAGGTCTGGGCAGGAATTATTCATGAAGAAGGTTTGGGTGTGAATTAAGATTTCCAGACAAAAAGGAAAACGTGCAAAGGCCCAAGGATGAAAGTCCCAATTTAACAACCACGTGCCTTTCAAATGTTTGGTGTGGAATGTTGCACGTTCGCCACATCCCTTCCTATAGGCCTCCTCCTTGGAGGCTACAATTCCCAGCTTTCTGGCAGAGCCATGCGACTTATGCTGGCCAATGAAATAAGAGTGGAATTGCTGTGTAGCTCTTCCGAGTCCAGGCAGTGGAAAGCTCCCGCGGCTTCTCCAGTGCCTTTCTTCCCCTTGGGCAGTTAACACAGATGCTGTGTGTTGGCATGGTGAGCCACAAGTCAAAGGATCCCGGATTGCTGACCCATGAATTCATGGACGGATGGCTTGGAGAGTCAGCCACCCTACGCTGGGATTTGTATGAACAAGCAATTACCTTTTATCTGTTGAACCTCTGATGTTTTACAGTTATTTGTCACTGTAGCATAAACCAGTCTATGCAGACGAATACATTTGGGGCACAAAGTGAAAATGGCATTTGCTCAAATTCAATGGACAGAAAGTGGGCAGGGGTCAGGTTTGTGAAGGGCACACATGCTGCCATGCTATGGGGTTTTGGACTTTAAGCTCAAGGGCTTGCTTAGTATAATATCTGGCAGAGCCACGGCACGGTGAGATTGGAGTGATTACTCTGACTGTATGTTTAATAACCCAAGCGAGGGTCCTACTAGCATACCCCGGCACGAGCAGTCATGGACATAGGAGGAAATCGATGGATTTGACAGTTGTCAGAGAGAGAGGATTGATACGACTTGGTGAATGACTTAAAAGGCAGGGGACCAGGGAGAGATGAGTCAAGGCCAGCTCCCTGATTTTTGACGTGGACCCTGTGTCATCCACTAACATAGAGAACATAAGAGGCAGAGGAACATACTGGTTTCTGATTTTGATTTCTGCCTTTGTCTTCATCATTTGCTCGTATGGCTCGGAGGCTCAGGCTTGAAGCATGTTTTCTCAACTCTGTTCTTTTGCTCTTCCATTGTGAGCGTCAGCCTGAAAGGTATACGCAGAAGCCCCCGAGTCCTCCAAGGCAAGTGTGACATTCAATCCTAGCCTGGGTCCCTTGGTTTACCATCAAAGCAAGAGTGGGACTTACATGGCATTCCCCATGAAATTGCTAAATGCTATTTCATTAAATATGTGCCAGAGCAGTGTACTTTTATTGTTGTTTTTGAAAACCAAGAAAGAAACCAAAAGACTGCATGAAATAAATGTTCCTCAGTTCATGTATGTAGTCAGGAAAACTGAGAACACAATGTTCTATGTTCTGCAAAGCATAAATAAAGAAATTGGAAAAGAAAATTAAAAAAGCAAAACAAAACAAAAACCCTGGTATTGACATGAAATTTCAGGTCAGGTAGAGACTTCTGATCCAAGAAGATGGTTTGAGCTCAATTTTTTTACTCAAACCACCTAACCATAACCACTAAATAGATATGACATAAAAGTCTACATTAGTACTGGAAACCGGGGAAGAAAATCATCCCCATAGCTGAGACACGGAGGGCTGATGACATACAGCAGTAGGCCTTGCTCTCCCAACAAGGGCCCTCATGACGAGGGAGAGAGCTACGCGCTGCCCACCTTCAATGTCGTCCTTCGGCCCTGCCGGGAAGGCAGGAAGACTGCTCTGGAAGTAAATGGGGTGACAAGCACAAAAGAAAAAGTAATGATGCAGGTTGGCAATATTGCTTTACCCCTCTGCCTTTAAAGATAGACTGATTCTGGAGCGCCTGGGTGGCTCAGTGGGTTAAGTATCTGCCTTTGGCTCAGGTCATGATCCCAGGGTCCCAGGATCGAGTCGGGCTCCCTGCCCAGCGGGGAATCTGCTTCTCCTTTTGCCCCTCCCCCCTGCTCATGCACGCTCTCTCTCTTGCTCTCTCTCTCTGTGTCACATCCTCGCTCTCTCTCTCAAATAAATAAATAAATAAATAAAATCTTTGAAAAAAAAAAGATGGACTGATTCTTTTTCTGCTCAATCAGCTGGGAGACTTCTCCTGGGTTTGGAAAGAATCAGAAGAATGTCTACTAATAAATTATATGCAGTGACCCAGAGAAGAAAGGATCCAGGGGGAGGGCAAAGGAGAGCAGTGTGCAGAGTTTGAGAGATGAGAAGACGTGGGGAGAGGTTGCTGGGGTGACCGGGGCTTTGGGGGAGAGAAAGAGCAGCTTGAAGAAGGCGGGATGCACGTTGTCCAACACACTTCTGGATGTGAAACCATGCTGACGGGGAGCCTCAAGGCACAAGCACACGCTCCAGTTTTCTTTCCAGTAGTTGATTGGAAGTGGATTGTTGTCAACCCAGTGCCTGGAGCCAGGTTAGGGATGCTATCTGCCGGCCTTCTGCATGTGGGGGGGGGGGGGCGGGGTGGAGGGGTCTCCCCTGTGTGGTAGCTTCCTGACTGCCTCTTATCAGCCTCCTCCTTTAGCTTCCTCTTGGCTAGGTAGACCAGAGACCATGGTTTTAAAAAGTATTCAGTTTAAGGTTAAGCAAGAGGGGTCATCTTCCCAGCCAAGGTTCTGAGGGAACACTAACCCCTCCATCTTTGAAATCCCAAGAGACACAGGGCCCCGGAGAAGGGTCATGTCCCGAGTTGCAGATGCACCAGGAGATCCAAGAGCGAGGCAGCCTTGTGTCCCCATCTCTCACCGTTCCTATGTCTCCGTGCCACAGTGATAAACGCGTCCATATGGACTGGATAAATACGTAGCTGAAATAGGACAGAATGGTAGGAGAATAACCATCAGCTAGCTTAAAACTAGAAATAATACGGTAGGTGTGAGCGTGCAAGGAGCCTGTGAACAGCACCTGTTTCTCTGCCCAAATCTTGAGCAGCAAGCCAGAAGGGGAACGCATGGGCAGACCCCATCCCGCGGCTGCGGAGCATCTGTGCGCCCTCTGCAGGTGAGCTGCTCCCAGGAAGGGGAAGGGAGGGGCGTAGCTTATGTCTGCCCTGCCCCTCAGTCCCTTTTCCCAAACTCGCCCTCGGATTCTGCTTCCCTCTGGACCCAGGGCTCAGGAACTAGAGGACGTACAGAGGGTAGGAAAGTCACACTAACAGAGCTGCTTCTCGGTGGAGGAAATATCGAAGCAGAGAAGGAGGATCGGCCACCAGCCCCAACGCCGGCATTCCTGGGGGGTTCTTCTGTTAGTCTCTTGGGCTCAGCCCGTCTCAGAACACCACTGCCCGTCTTCATGAGGCCACTACTGTAATATCCCCATGGACAGGGCATATGTTCCCCTAGAGGACGTGAGTTAAAACAGTGCAAGAATTGAATTAACTCCAAGGCCACTCCATTAGCTTTCCGGGGCTGCTGTAACAATAATATGCTAACATAAATATGCCCCAAATCTGGATATAAAATTTCTTCCATTACCAAATTCCCAAGAGGAAATGACTATATTGTGCTCCGGTCCTGATGCTAGGCACGAGAGCTGCTGGTGACTCACCCCGGGCCCCTTGGTGGTTCTGAAAGTGTTATCGAGTCCCCCCTCACAAAACCTGGGCTTTCCCCTGAAGACACAGTCAGCCTCCATGACGGTAGTCACGGCCAGTTCCTCATCTCCCTCGAAAAATGCAGATGCACAGGGATCCAGGTCTGCCTCCTGGGCAGATTTCCGGGGTCTGAGACCAGCATCTATTCCTGACCTTGTCCTTCTATGTTTTACCTGCCACATTTCCTAAAAACCCAACATTCCCATCAAATTTTGAATTTCACTCAGTGTATCACGTTCTATATCCCTTCCAATCGAGCTGAGTTGCCCTGCTAACCAGGTGAGTTACGAACTGTTGTTTGCCTGCAACATGGACACTTACGTGATGTAACCATAACACTGTCTGGCTTATAGGATTCTGTGGTTGTTTCAGAGAAATCTATGGAGGACCTAAGGAAAAGAATTCGTCAGACGAAGCGGTTGCCACTGACTTGCCCTTGTAAGACTGCCCCCTGGAGGCAGCTGGGGGGATAGGTGGCCTGGCCAGACACCAGTAATCAGCTCCTTAAATCAAGTACTGATTTCTAAGTGCCTACGCTTCCATAGCAGAACGGAATTTTCCTATAGACCAAGGAATGACAAGAGGCAAATACCCAGGCATTTGCTCTCTCCGGGATGTTTTGGTTAGGCCAACAGCGTATTACAGGGTTTTTTGAGAGATCAAAAGTATAGCCAACATGAGGTGAGGTCGAAGCTGGCGTCCGGCCATTGGCATGTGCAGTGATGCCCGCGGCAGCTGTTGCTCCTCAGCTCAGACCCAGTGTTTTCATGAACACATGGGACTGAGGTCAGGCTGGCTCTCTCGGATTCACAAGACCTCCCTGGAGCCCTAATCCACTTACCTGGGACCCATCCCGATCTACCATCCTCCTTCTCGAGCAGAAGTGCACTTCCACGTAGGACACCGGAAACTAATCCAATTGCGCCTTTTCTCCCCATTTCCCTTCGATCCTACCTTTCTTAACATCCTAAATAGATGTCTAATCAATTTCTGATCTTGCCCCAGTGATGTGGATTTCAATATCCTGGACTAATCTATCACTCAGCACATCTTCGACGGCTTCGTTCTTATGTCTGGGGACGCGGTAACCTTGAGCAGATATTTAGAAGCCTCGGGACACAACCGTCCATGCCCATTGCCTATTTTCCTGTAGGTATGCAGCTCTAAACTACTGTTTCTTTTTCAGAAATGATCACTAGAACCTATTTGCTACAAATTAGGTTGTGAATGTCTTAGCCCTAGACCCCACATTTGCTCATGTCTCCGGGAAGATACCTTATTCAGTAGGCTATAATTCTAAGTCTCTTTGGTACCTGCCAAGGGCCGGTCCCTGATAATGACTAATGACGTTGAATACCTTTTCAGGTGCTTATTGGGTATTTATATGCCCTCTTTTGTGAAGTGTCTCTTCAAATCTTGGGGCCATTTTTAACTGCTTATTATTGACTTGTGAGAATTCTTTACATAGTCTGAAAATAAGTCTATAGTCAGAGATAATGTGTATTGGGACTATTTTCTTCCAGATATGTATTGTGAATACTTTCATCTGTGGTTTGTCTTTTTATTACTTTTTTAAATGGCGCTCTTAGATGAGCAGAAATTTAAAAAAAAAATTTTTTTTTAAGTAGGCTCCATGCCCAGTGTGGAGCCCAATGCAGGGCTTGAACTCATAACCAGGGATTAAGACCAGAGCCAAGATCAAGAGTCGGACATTTAACTGATTGAGCCACCCAGGCACCCCAGAAATTTTTTATTTTAATGAAGTCTAATTTATCAGTTTTGTTTTTGGGGGTTAGTGCTTTATTCTGACCTAAGAAATTATGCCCACTTTCAGGTTATGAAGATATTTTCCTATGTCTTCTTCTTTTCTTAAAAGATTTATTTGAGAGAGAGAGAGAGCATGAGCAGGAGGAGGGGCAGAGAGAGAAGGAGAGAGAGAATCCCAGACTCCATGCCCAGCACAGAACCTGATGCAGGGCTCAATCCCATGACCCTGAGATCATGACCTGAGCTGAAACCCAGAGTCAGATGCTTAACCGACTGAGCCACCCAGGTGCCCTGAGAACAGAATTTTAACCATCTCTGTCCATTTATTAGATCTTCGATTTTTATATGCAAAGTCGTGTAGTTCTCAGTGTCAAGGTCTTGCATACCTTTTGTTCAAATACTTTCTTAGTATTTTGTACTTTCTGCTGCTCTTATAAATGAATTTTTTCATTATTAAATCTAACATTTAATAATTGCTTCCAGTAAATAGAAACATATTGATTTTTGTATGCTATCTCATGATCTTGATAAATTTGCAGTATACATATTATATATAGTACTATATATGTTAATATATAAATATATATGTATTAGTTCTACATTTTTTGTAGATTAAGAATTTTTTACATATTCAATCTTGCTTTCTGCAGAAAAAAGAGTTTTATTTCTTGCTTTTCAATCTCTAGGCCATTTTTCCTCCCTTGCTTTATTGTATGGTTATAAACTCATTTTAAAAACCGTTATAGGGCGCCTGGGTGGCTCAGTTGGTTAAGCGACTGCCTTCGGCTCAGGTCATGATCCTGGAGTCCCGGGATCGCGTCCCGCATCGGGCTCCCTGCTCAGCGGGGAGTCGGCTTCTCCCTCTGACTCTCCCCCCTCTCATGCTGTCTCTCATTCTCTCTCTCTCAAATAAATAAATAAAATCTTTAAAAAAAACCGTTATAAAGGATATTTCTTATAAATACTCCATTTTCCCTTTTATATAGGTCTGTCTGGCCTTCTGATAACATTGAGTCGTCTTTGAACCATGCTCATCTTCATTCCCCAGATAGAAATAAATACCTTTTCCCCATTCTCCCAGTTTCAATGAGGAGCGATTTTCTCCAAATAATCCTGGCTAGTTGAGTTACCGTGCTTGTGAATTTGGGTTAGGAACCGGGCCCAAGTATCATAGCCCCTCCTCGGAAGCTGGCCTGCATGCGGGGAATGTGCATCCTTGACCGTTGGCAGCCACGGTTAAAGGCTCTGTCCCTCTAAGAGCAGGTGACGACAGTCCACCCCTCCCAGACTGGACTAGGTGAGTACGTCTGATCCCCTTGGGGCTCTGTTAGCAGATGCTTTTGCTCTCATCCTAAGCTACATATTCTGAATCAGCCTTTTATGACGCAGGTTACATACTGGCTCTTACCTGTTTTAACCCTTGAATAATGCCCCAATTTAGAACTCACAAGGGAAAGAGGGGAGCCATTTACTGAAACCTCACAAGACCCCCCACCCCGTCTATAACTGCAGTTACAGTTAGTGCAGTTACTGCAATTAGTTTATTTCCCAAACAAGATATGGAAGCATACTGCAGGCATTGGGAATGGCTCTGGACTTCTCTTTGACCAGTTTCAAATACGGCAGCTGGCGACGGAAAGCGGACGGAGTATAAAAAGCTACTTCGTGGGGCGCCTGGGTGGCTCAGATGGTTAAGCGTCTGCCTTCGGCTCAGGTCACGATGCCAGGGTCCTGGGATCGAGCCCCGCATCGGGCTCCCTGCTCGGCGGGAGGCCTGCCTCTCCCTCTCCCCCTCCCCCTGCTCGTGTTCCCTCTCTCGCTGTGTCTCTCTGTCAAATAAATAAAAAATCTTTAAAAAAAATAAAAAGCTACTTCGTGAGTATGTGGGGGCAAACACATAGGATAAGAGGTAGCATGGGAGAGAGGTGAACACAGACGCGGGAGGGAGACTCCCTAGGTCAGGAGCCCAGCTCTGGCATTTCGCGACCACGTGACCATGGACGGATTACTCAGCCTTGCTGCATCTCAGTTCTCTTATCTGCAAAATGGGTTGTTATGAGGATTGAGTTTATTCATTTAAATGCTTACAGTAGCACCTGGCACATAGTAAGCACTCAATACATGTTAGTCATTAGTATTATTTTATTATGGACGCTATATATACAACCGCTTTAGAGGAGATGTCGGGGAAGGGAGCTGGTGGGAAAAGAAAGGAGGAAAAATGTCCAGCATGTTGTTGTGACTCTACTGATGTACCAAGGACCCAGAAGACTGAGAAGTCTGGTTTCGGTCACCTTAAACCAACCTGACCACTGGGCATTTGTTACCAATGTCAGTGAAAAGCAAGGTCCCGCCAGGTGATCTCAGTGGGCACCTCAGCGGGCAGTGGGGTGCAGCTCAAACTCCGCCTCTCACACCACAGGCTCTTGGATCCTGGGCAAGCCGTCCGATGGGTCTCCGTCTCTGTGGAAGGAAAAAGGGTACCCGCCCCTATGAGTGCTGTGGCACCCCCCGGATCCAAGTACATGATGAGTGCATACTCCGAGCGAGGCCAGGGGCTGGCTCTCTGAACCCAAGCGGTCTTATTACCGTGCACTCAACCTGACTCCTGACCCTGCTCCCTCCTGAGCATGCCAACAGGACCTGCGTGAAATGCCTACCCAATAATGGGCAGCAGCAGAAGCTTGTGTTAAGCTCTCTTTAAATAAACCTGACAGTGCATGGAAGAGTCTTCTATTCCTGAATTGGAAGGAGGGTGTGCTGTGTTCGAATCGGGGAACAGTGAAGGCCCCCTCTCAGACCTGCTGACTCAGGAAGAAGCATCCACACATCCACACTGGCGCTTAGAAGTCCATTCAACATCAAGAATAACCAAGGCTTTTTGCCAACATGGTATGGTGTGTCATATTTATTGGGCGATTCACAGTCAGCTAAAACATAAGGAAAGACCAGATGACATCAGAAATGTCAGGAAACAAAATATTTAGCATTTCTTAAGTTTCAAATTTTGCATTCCGTTGCCGCTGAGGGATATAAACGGGCAATTCATGGACATAACGGCAATTTATTTTTAGCAACAAGAAGCACATTCATTTATTCAACCGATGACTTTTAGGACAATAAGCAAAAAAAAAAAAAAGAAAGAAAAAGAAAAAAGAAAACTATAGTTTCATCATGTAGCTAAGACAGAAAATCATTTATACAAGTGAAACGGATACAAAATACATTATAAAGAGAACGCACGTACAAAAGTCATTAAGTTGGGTCCGAGAACAAGGATGTCACAGACACACTGAGACAACACCGGTGTGAATTCACTGCAGTTAGGAAGGTATGTCCGGAGTGTGAGTTACACATTTACTGAGGTAAAGGCACGATCACTTCAACATAATTAATGGGGAAGAACCCAGATTCCCCGTGTAGCAGCCCTTCGTACCAGTTTTCATCGATTTGATTGGTTAATGTAATGAGGTCCCCTTCTTTAAATCTGAGTTCTCCTTGGTTTTCTGGCTCAAAATCATAGAGACCACGACAGCAGGGCTGGTCCATGGGAACGTTAGAACCTGTCCACGTCAGATGGAGACAAAAAGTACGGGTCAACATGACACACTATCCCTGGAGGAGCGGGGAGCTGGAGAGGTCAGGAACAGCGGGCCCCCGCCTTCCTCCCCACAAGGCGGGCTGGACCCCGCTCCCCGGTGCTGGGCTCACGGTGTCTGCCCCAGCCTCCAGCCAAAGGACACCCTCGCTGACTCCCTGGGCCCACGGCTTTTGGCTTTTCCCTTTGGTACTCCCTTCCTTCCGGAGGAGTCAGGCCCAGCCCACCTCCCTGAAAGCCCGGAGCCCGAGGGGGACACAGAATATTCCAAGGCCCAAGCCCCGCCCTCAGGGAGCTGCTGGTTTGTGTGTGGACACCGGACAATGCGTGTGCAACATTCCAAGGGCACAGATGAGGTGGAGAATCACTTAAATCACTTATATGGCTCAGAAGCTCAGAGCAGGGAGAAGCAGGAAAGGCCTGGGTGGTCGGGATGTCTTCCCGGAGCCGGTGACCAGGAGCTGGAATGAGGCAGGTGTGACAGGGGAGATGGGCCAGCTAATCACAGCCCAGCCTCACGTGCTGGGCTTACTCTATGAAGCCAGGCATTCTTGGAATAACGTTTTTCAAATAGTTATTTTTTTAATTTCAAAGCTAAAACCTGGCAAGAGTAAAAAAGGGATGGAGGAGAGAAGGGAGGAAGGAGAGGGGGAAGGGAGGAGAAAAGTGTGCAAAACTGAGAAGTCAGATATAACCCACTAACCCAGAGCCAACCAATGTTAAATTAATGTTTTGGTGGACAAGCTTCCAGATGTCTTGGTGAATGCATCTGTGTATGTATTTACATAATATATTCTCATCAAAGAACGTTCCTATACATATTATTGTGAATCTCTTTCCAGAATACTTTTAATTGCCCACCAGCCGTCAGCTCGCTCAGTATGACATAATTTCTTTAACCCACTTCCTATATCGCTGGATAGATAAGGTCCTTCCTTCCCTTCTCTCTCTCTCCCTCTCTCTCTCCTCTTCTTTTGCTTTTGTTCTCTTTAGGCTTTCCTAGAGAACTCTTTGAAAAACATCCTAATTCACGTTTACATACAAACATGCACAATCAGTACCTGAAGGTAAACTTCAGAAGGGGATTTACTATTCATAGGACACAAATTTTTCCAAGACTTTTAGCTTTTACTGTCAATTTATTTGTCTATTGTTTTTTGCCTTAAAAGTTGTAGAAGCCCCTTAGAAAATGTCAAAAATATTTTTTATATTTATCATGTTTTCTTCCATTTGTTTTTGGAGCGTGTCCTGGGGATGGGGCAGGGAAGGGGGTTTCTGGCGCACATAGAAAACACATGCAGAAATTTTAATCAGCACAGTCAAGCTCATCCACCTAACCATCCCTATTTTCTCCTCCATATATATATATATGGAGAAGAAATATATATATATATGTGTATATATATATATATATTTTTTTTCAACTAAGTGCATCCCAGGAATGATTTAATTTTTTCATGTGAAAATTTTTACTCTTAATTCCATTGAGTTTTGGCAAACAGAGGCATTATTGATTTTTGACGATGCTGAAGCAGTTATCTCAAGACAACTTATCAAAGGATCCATTCTTCCTCCACTGACTTCAAATATTACTTCTATCTTCATCATATATTTAATGATCATGTTTACTTGGGTGTATTTCAGGATTTTCTATTTTTTCCACTGATGCATTTAGGTAACTGTAATGATGTATCATTTTAAATATTGTAGCTTTAAAGTAAGTGTTAATAATTCATAAGGTAAGTTCTTCACTTCCTATTCTCATGAAATCATTCCACCAGATAAGCTTCAGTATCAATGTATTGAGTTTCCCCCCATAAAAATCTCATTTGGGGGGCACCTGGCTGGCTCAATTGGTACAACATACAGCTCTTGATTTCGGGCGGTGAGTTTAAGCCCCACATTGGGCACAGAGATGACTTAAAAAAAAAAATCTCATTTTGGATCATATTTTTGATTTTAACTGGATCATACTTTTTTTAATATTAAGATTAGTTTTATAGTATTTTTTCCATAGATGTATTTATTTATTTGCGTAGGCAGGGGGAGAGGCAGAAGGAGAGAGAAAGTCCTCAAGCAGACTCCCCGCCTAGCGTGGAGCCTGACATGGGGCTCGATCCCAGGACCCTGAGATCAGGACCTGAGCCGAAATCCAGAGTCAGCTGCTTAACTGCCTGAGCTACGCAGGCAGCCCTAGAATATTCTTAATGAGGAGGACCACCTCAGGCCCTAGAGGAACCACTTACTCATGGGTGATACCTTTATCCTAGAGCTAGACTGGGTTTGTTACCATTTAAGAATTTTGCATCTGTATTTTAAAAGTGAAATTACTCCCATTTTATATTCTGGCCAGGCTTTGATATCAGAGCATGTCAGCTTTATAAAATGGACCTTTTTTTCTATTTTCTAAAATCTTCGAGCTTGAAGATTTGAAAAAACTTGCCCCCAATTATCTTGGCTTATGGATTTCTGAATGTAGAATGCTTTCTCCGACAGTTTATGATAGTGACATAAGAGTGCCTGGGAAGGAGAGGGGATCATCCCAGTCCAGGTCACCACAGCCTCTCACGGGGACGGGTGGCCTCAGTGGTTCTCATGATTCCAAGCCGAGGCAGGAGGATGAGGAGCCCGAGAGGCTACCCTGGCCAGGGGAGGTGATGCCCGACCCAGAGAGACCAAGGGCATGGACCACTGGTGAGTTCAGAGCAGACACAACTGTCCCAGGGAAGATGGAGCTGGAAGGAAGCCAAGCCCCACCCTACGAAGATCATGTACCCTGTCTACCCAGCAACCACCCCACGGGCAGAGGCCACCGCCAGAAGGCAGAACAGGCCATCCAGAAGGAGACCGGGGAGGCCTCCACACCACCCACAGCCAACTCTTCATGGCCCCATTTCTTTCGTCACGCCAGCAGAGCAAGGTCTGCAAAGGTGCGAGGCAGTGTCCCGGGGCAAGACCACGCCAGGTGCATGGTCCAAGTCCTTTAAGACGAGCTGCATCCCCACACAGGACTGAAATATCCGTGTACGTCATCTCACCTCTGCCATCCTATTTTATGCTTTCTGTTCCTACTGCCTTTTTCTGTGATTATGAAACATCCTTCTTTCTTTCTCTCTCTCGACTTTGAGAGTCGAAAGAAGTTCTGCTAAAGATTATGTTCCTCCCTCACCAAATCTTTCATGTCCCCGTAAAGAGAATATAAATTTGGGTGTTTCTCTGGTTGGTCAAGCCAGGAGAAGCTCCTCCTGGGCAGCAAATCCCTGCGTGGGGCCCGTTTGTCTCTCTGACGGACGGGGAGGCCCTCCTTCAGTGCCAGCCCCGCTCCTGACCTTGCCAGCACTCTGTCCACACCCGGGTGGGAGTGGAAGCCAGGCACTCCTTCACTTGCGGGCTGTTTATCCGTGAAGTTCCCCAGTGGGGCTGAGATGGCCCCACTGTCTTCCTGTCACCGTGGCTCTCAACAGGGCGGCAGACTAAAAAGCCGGGGCCAATTAAATCAGAAGCTCTGGTGATGGGACCTGGGCCTCAGAATTCTTAAAATTTCTCAGGTCTCTCCAATGTCCAAGGGAGGTTGTAAATCACCCGCCGAACGGCCTTCCCTTCCCTCTGCTTTCTTCAGCCAGAGCTCGGGAATGTCGAGGAGTTTCAGCTGGTAGGGAAAGGAAGGAGACCCACCTCTCCCTCTCCGGGGAAGAAGCTCCTTCCCATGTGGTAACTTACAGGTAGGTGAGCCTTTTAGAACCTAAATTCACATGCACTATAGTCTCTAGAATGTATGTGATGTTTCTGGCATTTGGATGGCTCCTTCCATGACATACCTCCATCCCACCCCGACTTGGTATATTCCATTTGTGCTAATGATGGCCGTGGAAGGACTTCAACACGGAGGTCCAGTTCATTATCTTGAATCTGAACAGAACGACATCCAGTTGCTTCCGAGCACTGGGAAACTGAGTGTTTAGCATGCAGAACTTTTCATTTTCCTTTGGAAATGCAATGCCTAGCTGGGAGGGTTGGGGGTACTGAAAATCCATACCAACTTGGGCTGTTGAGTCAAAGTCAACTTTATTAACGAATACCTGTTTTAATGTGGTCTCTAAAAGTGATTACTATCCTTTTAGCATGTCTTGCACTCCCAGCACAGTGAAGAGGGAGATGGAGTCAGGTGCCAAACCACACAGTCATCTTGGAAAGCATTTCCATGAGCGTGAAATATTAGTGCTATGAGGGTAATGGTGTTCTTCCATGGACCGTTCTCTTTTTGAAGAAGAGGCAGTGATACCTCCAAGAGGTCATAACAGCCCGGCCCCAGGACTAATGGCAAAGCCAGAACCAGACACCAGGGCTCCCAGCCTGGGATCTATCCTGCTGATGTCACCTCCTACATGATCTGTGATGCCACTAAGGGTTGCCAAGACATTTTATGGGCTATCACACTGACTACGGGTCTAACTACATCTATTCTTTCCTCCCATTGACTCTGCAAGCTACCTGCAGTGACTAAAATAAATGCTGAATGGCAGGCACGCACTCACCCTACCCACCAGCTACATGCACATCCGTGTGCACTCCCAGCACACACACTGAACAAATCAAGGAAAAGACACATTACTCACTTTGCACTTCATTTATTCTAGGCAAGGGACCACTGCCACATTGCCCACTTTGATTTTCTAAGAGCTGGAAAGCGACCAGCACTCATATCACACTCCATCAGCAAGTGAACCCAAAACATGGCGTCTCTCCCGAGAGGCGGTGGGGTGGCGTAATGATGCAGGCCAAAGTTCCTTGACTCAGGTAAGGCGTGAGCACCTGCCTCTCCGGCCACCTCTGCACGGCCCCCAGCACTGAACGCAGTTCTAACAACACAGGCCACCAGGTAAACCCGCACTGGCCAGAGCTCGGGCTGGCTGTCCTGAACTCTGCAATCAGGATGATATCCTGGAATATCACCCAGGATTGCATTTGTCAAGCTGGCTCATTTCTGCTGCCGGGGGCCTTCAGCCCAAGGAGCTGCGGCCTCCCTTACTTTAGGGAGAGAGGAGAGTCTGCACAAGAACAATGCAGTCAATGTTATAACTTCTAGGTTCCAAAATCATGCCGTTTCAGCTGCGAACTGGTGTCAAAGCCAAGGTTTACAGGCTTTCAGGCCCGTGCCAGAGCCAGGTAGGCTTTTAAGAGATTTAAGAGGCAGAGAGTGAGACAGACAGACAGGCTGACTTCTGGAGTCCAAGGAACCAGGATCTGAAGAACGCGGAGCATGGAAATTTTATTTCAAGCCGCGTAGAGGGAAGGGCTGTTTCCTGCCACCCGAGAAGACATACAAGCTCTTTCTAGAGGTGGGAAGGGGCTGGAGTGAGAAGAGGGTGGGCAAGAAGGTTGAAATGCTCCCCCGATTCCACCCCGGGGTAGGGGGGCGTTCTCAGGCCCCACTTCCCCCTGGAACTCTGGGAGTAGGCGGGTCCCCCAAGTGCTCTGAACCAACATGGTGGGGTGGTGTAATTATGCAGGGAGGGGCCTGAGGGAGCCACCCCTGGCTCCCCATGACCTGTGAACAAATCTCAAGTTCCCCCAGGAAGTGAGGAGGTGCTGGGGAGGGGGCAGCTGGACCAGAGATGGCCTGGGGGCAGGCACACAGGATGCAGAGACCCCACAAGCCAGAGCTAGAGGCTTGGACCACGGAGCCGGGCCTGGAGTGACAAGTTATCTCAGCTGTGTGAGCAGTTCAGACTCCTCGACTGCCACCGTGCCATCCGGGCAACGTCCCGACAGCCGGGCAACGTCTTGGGGGAGAGGTGTGCAGAGGAGAGGGTCTGTGAGAAAGACCAACAGCCCTGACAGGGAGTCTCAATGGAACTGACTGGGTTTAAGTCTTAAATTGACCAAGTAATAAATGTATAGTCTACTTTCTCTTGAAAGAGACCGAGTTACCTTGAAATGGCAAGATTATGGTTTTTTTCCACCATTAGAAGAGATGGAAAAAAGATTAATTTTTTTTTTCTTTTTCTTTTTTTTTGGCCAACAGTAGAAATGGAAAAAAGATTAACTTGTTTCCGCCACTGGTCTAAATGGAGACTCATAAGCAAGTTCAGTTCACTTGAAGAGAAGTAAAGCTTCTGCCCCCCGAAGTGATCACGGAGGAAGTTTCCCTCTCCACGAGAGAGAAGAAGTCAGAGTCAGCATGGACGGAGCCCACAGGGCCAAGCAGAACAGGCTGCATCTCCTCAGTGGGGTCTTGCACGCCAGACCAGACACAAACACCTGCATGGTGCCCGGGGGCCCAGTTTCCCACGATCGGAAGCCAGCACCTCCGCTGAAACCTTCCCGTAAGGAAAGATGGGTCCTACCCAGTGTCCCATCTTTGGGGACAACTCGTTCTTTTAGTCCCCTGGGGTCTTGCAGCTGTTGCCCCTTGACCGCCCGCGCACCTGGCTGGCCGATGAGGAGGCGCGTGCTGTCCGGTGTGACCCCAGCCCCCCAGCCCCAGCCTGGGCCGCCCAGAAGGGACGCTGCCTCCACCCGCCTGCCCTAGCCGAGTGGCCCATGTTTATTTTCTCTTACTCCTGAGACTGGCTTAACGTAACATGAGGGTGGAGGTGGGAAAAACACAGTCTTCCTTGTTAAAGCACCGAAACAAAGATTATTTTAACAGAGAAAAGGCAGTGTCCCTGTTGAATATTTATTATTCAAGTTCTGATCCACACCATTAGGAGAAAAAAAGAAACAAAGGAGACCAGAACGCAAGAGTTTCAAGGGGGCTGGTTGAGTAAGTACTGCATCAGGAATGCACAGTGGGTAGGGAAATCATGTTCTCCCTAAAATATGCTTCCTTTCCCTCTTGGCAATAATATGGCCCAGCTCCTAACAATATTGGGTCCCCTCTTACTATTTTTGCAACACTAAAATTCTGGGGAGTGCCCTCCCCACCCCACCTTCTGTTTCCCCAAGTCCCTGATGCAGAGGGCTACTCACTCATACAGAGATGCCTCACACATCTCATCCTGGTGGTGGCTCCATGGCCCTCAGCCCCCATCAGCAACAGGGATGACAACATAACCCTCAAAGCCAGGACAAAATTCTAAGTGCCTCACTGACATCAGTGGATTTACTTCGGTACCGTTATTCCCCCCAATTTGAGGGATGGAGAAATTAAGGCATATATAGGTTCAAAGCAGTTCAGCAACGAGGCTGAGACTTGACCTCCATCTGGGCCCAGAGTCTGCTCTTGATCTGAAAATCATTAGCTTGTGAGTTCATCCCCACTCAGTTTCTGAGCCAACCCCAAGCCAGGGGTGGGGGTGAGGGTGGGGAGCGGGGTGTATCAGTTGGGCTTGGTGAGCCTGTGCATCCTCAGCTTGGCATGCTCTGGGAAGCTCCCAGGCCCTGGAATGCTCTTTGGGAGCATTCTCCCCTAAATCCTTCCCTGGTCCTCAAAGCTCTACCCAGGTCCCACATACTCTAGGCATGTCCTTTGGGTACTTATTCTCTGTCCTGTTTTCTTCTGCCTGAGCCCCTGTTTCAAAGTGAGCAGCTCAGGCTTCAATTAAAAAACAAACAAACAAACAACAACAACAAAAAAAAAACAAAGCAAATTACAGGAGTAGACTCGGGTGGTGCATCAGCCACCAGAGTAGATGTGGCATCTGATGGGCCTGGCGTTTCTGCAGCCCGGTCTACTCCTGTGCTCTCTCCCCCTTCCTTTGCCACACGCCGGGATCTGGGGGCCGGTTCTCCAGGGCTGGATTTCTCCTCCTGGCGCTGACTGCCGCGAACAGGGAGAGGCGGGGAGTGGTCGGCGCGACAGGGGGCATCCTTCTCTCGGTAGCATGAAAACACTGCCACTCTTTTGCTGGACTTGAACTTGGGTCCCTTTCAGACCCTCAAAGGAGCCCCCTGCTCACTCTTCTCTGCCGGCCCTGACTCTGGGGATTTCATTGCCTGGAGGGACCCGGGGCAGAGCATCCCCACTGAAAGGCAAGCTATGATGCCCCCTCACTCCCCCACTCCTGTTTTTTGGAAGGGAAAGGGGACAGAGTAGTGATTCATAAACTGTTGTCGACGTGCGTGCCTATCAGGGAACGAGGTATGGCGTCTGCAGAAGCTACTGACCTGAGGAGGCTCTTTGTCTTTTAGTAAATGCCCCAGACTGCTGTGCCTTTTGACTTTTTGTTCCTGCTGTTTTGTTTTTTTAGTCTTTCTCTTGCCTCCCTTGTCGCTGGGCTGCGACCTGTCACTTTTCTGCCGTCAGTGGGCCTTCCCGAAGCAGTCCCTCGGCCTTCCTAATCTGCTGCTTCCAGTCTGCTGTAGGCTAAGAAATCAGACATCCAGTTAGGTAACACGAACAGCCACCGTGGGGTGGGCTCTTGCTCGGTGGCAAGCACCGTGTGTGCCCAGCACCTCTGATCGACATGATCTTAGAATAACCCCGTGTGGTCAGGGTGATAATTCCTGTTCTCTCGAGGGGGAAACTGAGACCCAGAAGGAGGGAGTGAGAGCCAGGGCCTGGGCCTCCCTGCGACCCCACAGCCCACCTAATGGTGAGGCCGGCAGGTGACACCCATCTGGGCCGGGTAGGCTCACATTCTGCCCACTCCCCGCTCTGAAGTCTGAAAGTTCACGCACCCGTGAGGCTGCCGAGGAGCAGAGAGGAAGTTTCCTGTTAACGGGTGGGGTTACCCCACCGGGAATGGGACCCAAGCCTCCCTCTGGAAGGAGACCTGGCTGTGCCTGCACCATAGGATGGCGGGGTAGTTCACCTCTTAACACACTGGGGCACAGAACGCATCCAAACTTTCCAATTTATTTCCGGTGCAGACTCCTCTCAGACACTCAATGAGTGCGTACTCCCTCCCAGCCAGGCACCCCGCTCAACCTATGAGATACCATCTTTTTTGAATTAGAATGAACATTTTTCGTTCAAATTGTAATTTCTCTTTTCCCAATCTAAAATCTCAAGCACTCGCAGAAAAATTCTTTGGAAGCTAAACACCTTCCCTTCAGCTGACCCAGACACAGAGCTGGTGCGGAATTGTGATAAACACCACGAAAACCATTTTGTTCACCACCTCTAACATGCTATTTTTGTCCACTGGTAATAAACTACATGGGAACTCCAGATCCCTGGTTTCTAACTCTGGATGAGGTCACCCCTGGGCCCTGATTTTCTTACCTGCAAATTGTATGCCTTAATCTGTGGTTAGTGCTACAGATTGAATATCTGCATCCCCTCCGAATTCGTACGTCGAAGCCCTAATCCCCAGGGCAGTGGCACGCGGGGCTCCGGGAAGGTGATTAGGTCATGAGGGTGACCCTCGTGAATGGAACAATGCTGCCACATCAGGACACAAGAAGATAGCCCTCCGAAAACCAGGAAGCAGACCCTCACCAGACACAGCATCTGGTGGCACTTTGATCTCGGGTCTCCCAGCCCCAGCACTGGGAGAAATAAGTGTTTGTTGGTCAAGCCCCCTGGTCTGTGGTATTCTGTTATAGCCGCCCAAGCTAACTACGACAAGTAAAGTAGCAAATTACTAAGAAAAGTCTAGCGGAAGTCTACAAACTGTCTTTCTAGAAACAGGAACACTTTATGTGTCCACAGGAGATGTGTTTTATTGAAATCCCTTGTCAGGGAAACTCAAGCTTCATCATTATACTGTAATCTATAAAAATAAGCATGTGTGATTTGTTTTACCCTGAATTCCAATCCTCCACAACTTACACAGGCTGCAGGAGATGGGTGTGAGCAGTAAGCTTTGCGCCCCGCCCCTCCCCGCCTTGCACAGCCTTGCTTGTCCCAAGATGTTATCTCAAAAGCTTCCTGGGATCCCTAGGTCCCGTGTTTATGGGCTGTCTTTGGCGCTCCGAGTGAAGGGAGAGCAGAAGACACACGGTGGCCTTAATCAGAGGTGGCTTCCGGGCCAATGGCGTGGAGTTCAAGCTCACAGATGGGTTTTTTTTTTTTTTTTAAGATTTTACTTATTTATTTGAAAGAGAGAATGAGATAGAGAGAGAGAGCATGAGAGGGGGGAGGGTCCGAGGGAGAAGCAGACTCCCCGCTGAGCAGGGAGCCCGATGCGGGACTCGATCCCAGGACTCCGGGATCATGACCTGAGCCGAAGGCAGTCGCTTAACCAACTGAGCCACCCAGGCGCCCTCACAGATGGGTTTTGTTTGGCCTGCTCCTTGCTCCATACAGTGTGGCTTGGTTACCAATATCTAAAAATCAGGAGATTGCACGTAAACAAATATATCATTTCTGGCTTCTCTTAAAACACCAGAAAGGCCGGCTCCTCTGGGCCCATATTCCTAGCTGTTTGTTAACAGCTGCACCTGACAGCCGGCGCCCCTTTGGACGGGGCAAGTATTCGGCACTTGGCTATAGACTCACCTCTTCCCTTTTGTGCACCTGTCGTGGAGGTCCGCTGACAGCCACCTGGGGCCAGGTCTGACCTGGCACTGCTCTCTTACGCTTCCCCAGTGTTTCTCAACCCCCTAATCTCACATTGGGGTTTACAGCTGGGGCCACACCCATGGGACAACTCCAGGGGGGTCATTCTTGTGGACTCAAACATAAAGTCCTCTGGGACTGTGCCCTATAACTGCCCTACGTGTTATCCCTGGAAACATCGACTTTTATACTATTTTTAAAAAACATAAGTACCTATATTAATATTTAGATGATGGCATTTCAAATTTTAGCCTAAAGACCAAATGCATCATCACTGCAGAGTATCAAAATTTTTAAATAGGCGGCATTTGAGATAATAAAATCATGCCATCATTTCAGCCATGTGGTATTAAAGTTCCCACTGCAAAATCAGAAGTTATGCCTTACGCTTTCCAAAAATTCTTTTTACAGACTGTTTAAAAGAATTACAGAAAGCCGGGACGCCTGGGTGGCTCAGTCGGTTAAGCGTCTGCCTTCGGCTCGGGTCATGATCCCAGGGTCCTGGGATCGAGTCCCAAGGAGCCCGCTTCTCCCTCTGCCTGCCTCTGTCTCTCTCTCTCTGATAAATAAATAAAATCTTCAAAAAAAAAAAAAAAAAAGAATTACAGAAAGCCATTCCCGGCAGTGAGAAAGCCTTTCCCTCTAAAGCTTCCTTGGGATGAAAAATAAGAGAGGGACTCGTCCCCCTTCCTGAATTAGTGGCTGATGAGCAACGATAAGAATCATAGCTCACATTTCATCGATTTAAAGAAATATTTTTTTAAACAGAGAACATAAAAAATGTTCAATCTGTGCACTTCTCAAGTTTTTAAGTATGCTAAATACTCATAAAGTAGAACTGCAGCAGCCACAGCATTGAGAGGGGAAGAAACTTGCAATGTGTTCAGTCCAATCATTTCATTTAGGGACAAGTTCAAACCCGCCCAGAGAAGTTAAGAAACTCACCCAAAGTCACACAGCTAATGAGTACCAGATTCTGCGCTACACCGCAGGACTCCTGTTTCGTGGTTTCTCTCTTGTCAATAGCACTGACCGGCCCGCCGGCTGATAAGGTACAGAAATGCATACGGGGGGCGGGCTGGTGAGAGCAAAACAAACCAGAAAGCCATGGGAAGGAAAGAAGAAAAAGCAAGAAACCTGGCCACTGAGCAGTCATTGCTGTCCCTGCTGAGTGAAAATTTTAATTTCCTCTTCGGAAATTTAGGTTAAAAAAAAAATGCATATATTTCTATTTGCAAAGTGCTCATCTCCTTCAAGTTTCGAACTTCACACTTGACTTTTGAATAAATGTTTATTTCTAATGTAATCCCAGAGATTTTTGCTCTGACGAGGGGAACGACTCAGACTCTAGACATTATTTCCGAGCCCCCTTAGCAGTGTCAAGAACTTTATAAAAGTCTCTTTTACACCTGGAGGGAGTGAGAATGTCTTCATAGAAGCCATTTGAGAGATTTATTTTGCCTCGCTCTGAAATGCCCATAGCGTGCACTTGGAACCCACACGTGTTCACTACCCTCAGCCTTCCATATTTTCAAAGTCGACCTCAAGCTGGAGTGTATTAACCCTAAGTTGTAATTATGTAAAGTGACACCCTCTTTAAGAACTTAAATGGGGAAAAAAGAAAAAACCTCATAAATAAAGGAGTTGATAAAAAATGCAAAGTATGCTTTTTCTAATTCCGTAAGTGACAATGAGGGGCCAGATGCCCATGAGCCGGTGCGGGGAAAACATGTGAGCCTAGGCTGCAAACTCCTCCACTATTTTCTTCAAAACCGAGGGTTTTCCGGGAACAATGCAGGCACACGTCTCAGTCTGGGGGACTTTTCTTGGCCCTGTCATCTCTTTGGGGACACGGGAGCAGCACATGCTGAGGAAGCGTGGTGACCCCACGCGCCTGGGCTTGGACGGGCTGTGCTTCCTCCAAGCCAGGGCTGAACTTGGTTCTGCCTGCAATCCATCATCTCAAGATGTGACCTCCACCACCGCCACCCCCTTCCCTGCTCCTGGCTCACTTTACTCTTTCTCTTCGGCAGCGAGAAGTGTATTATCAAAGATTCCATCTCAGTCCCACAATGGATTCTGCTTAATTGACCTGCATCCTTTCATCTCCCTCTTTTCTGTTTCTTTAGAAAGAAAGGATGAAGAAAATGTTCTTGGAATGCGTTCCTGGCACAGTCCCGTGAGCTTTGCTTTAAATTGTTAGTGAAATGCTTGACATTTTTCCTTTACTTTATAAACATTATGTGCAAATCAGTCAGAATCCTAATGGAAAGTAATTTCCCATTAATACAGTCTATAAAATGCCATTTTGTTTTGAAACCGTGCCCCAGAAACAAACAGTACAGGACCCCTTTACCCTCGCAAATTCCACCCACAAATCACCGCAGCCCGATGCTGGAGTCAGGGGCTAAAGCTACTGCCAAGGGCAATTTCAGAGAGGCCTCCTGGGAAGGACAGTGGTGGAGAGTCCAGCCATTGGACACAAAGCCTTCGGAAGAGCCGTCTTTTGCACATCTGTGATCTCTGGCTGACCATCGCTCTTCTAACAACTTAATCTGCCCAGGGACCTAGCTACTGGCCAAGGAGGAGGGGGCAAAAGCACTGACATGCACAGTCTGGATGGGAAAGCCAAAGAACTCACTGTCCTATCAGCATTTTAGATGCGGACTCCCTTTGCAACCACGTGCTGGCTACAGATTCCCTGCGATCAAGAATCTTGGAAATACATCATTCCCAATGCTCTTGGACATTTTAAATGTTCCCCAGTATTCCTTCTTAAGGATATAAAGTGTAAGATCCAGAAGGTAAAGGGTCCAGCTCTGCTACTTACGGCCTCTGTGGCCTTGAGAAAATCTCACTTAACCTCTATGAGCCTCCACTTACTCATCCGTAAAACGGGCGTAATAACCACATGAGAAATGTGTAGGAAGCCTTTAGTACATTAGCTGACCGGTAGTAAGTGCAACTGCTATATTACATTACAAAAATAACATTATTATTTGTTACTATTTTATTTTCTACTGTTACTACTTCCTTGCAACATTGTTATGGCCGTGAAATGAGATATATATATATATCATCATCAAATAATATATACCTGGCATATTTTTGGCACTCAAATGCTACGTCCTTATGCCCTTAAGAGATACTTTAGTTAAAACACTTCTTCACGGGCGCCTGGGTGGCTCAGTTGGTTGAGCGGCTGCCTTCGGCTCAGGTCATGATCCTGGAGTCCCGGGATCGAGTCCCGCATCGGGCTCCCTGCTCGGCGGGGAGTCTGCTTCTCCCTCGGACCCTCCCCCCTCTCATGCTCTCTCTCAAATAAATAAATAAAATCTTTAAAAAAAAAAAAAAAACACTTCTTCACTATTAATAGAGTGCCACACTTTCCACACTGCCAGTCTGAGAGGCCAAAGTTACTACCGTTACAGGTGGATGAGCACGCCCTTTGTCAAAGAAGAGCCGAGTTTTCCCTCGATGAGAGCATGGCAGCTTGGGAGCCGGACCCTCGGTTCCGGGGTCGGCTAGTGTGCTCCACTCAGATACAACAGAGTGCGGGGAGGGTGGGTGATGGGCTGCCTGGGGTTGGATGCATTTTCAAAGTTTTTACTTAGTTTGTTTTTCTATCCAGCTTCTTTCCAAACAGAAATTTTGAAGTGGCTTACAATAATACACATATTCAGAATATGGTGTTTCTGGACCAGAAGTCGAAAAGCAAAGCCACAAACCCTAGGGAAACAATAGATTTTCATCTAAACAAGAGAACTTTTAAGAGTAAAAGGGGGGCATTATTAAAAACTAAACTAAAGCGACAGACACGGGACTGTCTTGGGGCAGTTCGCTTGCGCCTTTGCCAAGCAAATGAGCATACACAGTGGCCCTGACGTAAGGGGAGGAGAGGCGTGTGAGGCAGCTGCATGCATGTCAAAGGTCCCTGCGCTGGTCCTTCGCATCTGGCACTGAGCTTCCTGGGGGCCAGGAAAAACAGGGAACAAAATGTGGTGCACAGGGGCGCCTGGGTGGCTCAGTCGTTAAGCGTCTGCCTTCGGCTCAGGTCATGATCCCCAGGGCCCTGGGATCGAGCCCCACATCAGGCTCCCTGCTCGGCGGGAGGCCTGCTTCTCCCTCTGCCGCTCCCCCTGCTGGTGTTCCCTCTCTCTCTCTCTCTCTCTCTCTGTCAAATAAATAAAATCTTAAAAAAAAATGTGGTGCACAATTTCTTTAAAGAAGGAAGTATACCTTTTCTTGAGGGCCATCAATTTTCCCATTATGAAATATACCTTTTATTCAGATATTAAAGAATATCTTGAAAACAGGAAAATATCACCCATAATCCTACTACCCTTTAACCTGGTCTACACGCAGATGTTGATTTGCAAAATTATCATCACACTATACTTACACCTTGGTGTCTTTCTTTTCCACTCAACCATCATACCACAAACATTTTTGTTTCTACATAATTTCCATGTGAATGCATTTGAAGAGCTGCATAATATCCCATTTGATGTACCATTATCTACTTAACCAGTATCCTACTATTGACAAATATATATAAACAAACACCGGTCATTAGGTTATTTTCACTTCTGACTTTTCATGTCTCTAGACAGCGCTGTAACAGATGGACAAATAGGCTATTGCTTAAATTACTTCCTTAGGATACATTTCTGGGAATGAAGCCACTGAGAATGCATAAATATTTTTATTAATTTCGATAGATACTGCTAAATTGATTTCCCAGTGAGTCACCCCAGGGCTCGGCAAACTATGTATGGCCTGAAGGCCAAATAATGTTTTAATGGAACACAGCCTTGCCCATTCATTTTCAGATTGTCTGTGGCCGCTTCTAACTGAGTCACATGGCTACAATAGAGGCCCCAGAGCCCACGAAGCCTAAAGGATTTACCACTTGACCCCCGACAGAAGACATCTGCCAACTCCTAAGTTACCTTAATATGCATTCCCACTAGCAG
The DNA here is from genome assembly GCF_037043125.1 of Eumetopias jubatus. Lineage (NCBI taxonomy): Eukaryota > Metazoa > Chordata > Mammalia > Carnivora > Otariidae > Eumetopias > Eumetopias jubatus. The sequence goes on from NW_028274813.1 coordinate 120,765,260, forward strand.
TGTGGGCATGGGCGTGGGCCACACTCTAACGGAAATGAATTATGTGGGACCCTACAGAGAGGTCAGTGCGAGACAGAACAGATGTTTTCTTCCTCAACAAACGTGTAGTAGATGTCTGCGGTAGAAGCCACAAGCTAACCACCAAAACCCAAGCTTGCTTTCTTCCCCAGGAATATGGACACAGGTAGGATGCGGCTCTCCAGCTTCCCTCCCCCTCCCCAGCCTTTGCAGCCAGGTATGGCCATCACACTCTGCCCTTGCCAGGCTGGGAGTGGGAGTGATGTGAGCCACTTAGGGCTCATTTCCTAAAGAGGAATCTCCAGCCTGGGCTCCCACTCTTAATTTCTACCTGTTGAACCACTGTTTTTTGGAGTCTCTGTGGAACATTAACTACTCTTACCTAACACAACCTAGGGCCAGAGTGGGGTGTTCTCACCATCAAGTTTGGGGTGCTCACTCGGTGGGCAGCCCGTGATGAGGAAGCAGCAGGTATAACAGGCGTGAAAGCCGCTGACCCTCGTCAGGTCGTGGCAAAACATTTGGTGAAACTGTTGCCTATGATACCTTTGAAAGCATATTGCTTACCAGTAGCTCTAAAGAAAAAAGCTGGATAAAATAAAATGTTAGTGTACATGAGCCCTTCTTGGTGCATCCAGCAAATTATTATAAGAAAGACAAGAACTGCCTGGTTTGTAAGCAAAGATACAAGGGGAGAGAGAAAGATCAGAGGGGGGGTCCCAGCACGCTGAGAAAACCTAACCGCTTCTCTGTCCCAAAGAACGGAAGACAAGCCGGCTGTTATTCCAAATCACTCTGAGACTCTCTAAGCCAAATGAAAGACCCAGCTCTGCAGCAAAGATTAAAGGAAAGGCATCACCTCCCCACTCCCACTCACCTACTGATGGAGACGGCCTCCAGGGAGCCTCCGTACCGTAAGGAAGGCTAGGCAGGAAGAGGAAGAAAGAAGATGGACTTCAGAGCTCCATCTGAGGACGGGACCTGGGGTGCGCTTACCAGACCAGGCGCTGGAGATCGGAAGCGCAGTAGGTTTCTGAAGGCACCGTGTAAAAGGAAACACAAGCCTACCCTGAACACATCTGCATCCCTTCAGCCTTGACAGGCCCGCAAGGACCCCAGGCAACCGTTAAGGACAAGTCCCCCAGGGGGGCAGCTTTCCAAAGCCTACTTCCTCCAACGTGAAGTGAAGACACAGAACATATGAAGGACTCCTGAGCAGGCAAATCTAGGGACCCCGGGGACAAAGGGCAAGGGAGGTCCCCTGCACCCTCCAGAGAGCAGAACCAGGGTCTAATCGAGGAGCCTCGATCATGGCCAAGGGGCCTTGCCATTCCTGTCCAGCAGAATTCCATCTCTCTACACACTAGCACCTGGCTGTGTGCTGCCCATTGGCCCTGCTATGGCTGCCCAACTAGAGACCGCATCCCCCAGCTCGGCCACCACCCATGGTCCTCTGATTCCGTTCTCATCCCTGCTTGTGAGACTATCACTTCCGTCTTGCTGGCTTAAGAGGAAATGTCTAGCCTGGACCACTGTTTTTTCTCCCCTTCCTGCTGGCTGGCGTGGTGACGGCCAGGACAACATGGAAGCCACATGATGAAGCTGGAAGAGCTGCCATCGGCCCAGGCCCGAGTGACTCCACGGACACTGGGAGCACCACCCATCGTGGACTGCTGCATGAGTGAGAAAACCCTATTTTGTTGAGCACTGGTTACACTTTGGGGTCTTTAAAAAAAAAAAAAAAGACAGAAACTGGTATTATCCTAATACGATACAAAAGAACTCTCCAGGGTACTATGCCTGGGTGGGCTCTTGACAATATTTTAAGGAAGTCAGTTTTATTCAAATAACGTCAAAGATTTTTTTTTGAGAGAGAAAAAGAGAGAGCAAATAACTTTAAATGAAATGTTACATCAAAGATGTAAATTGAAAACTAGTGCCACATGCCATAGAGACTGTAACCAGGAGACTAGTTATGATGGAAAATACACAATTTTTTTTTTTGAGAGAAAGAGCACGCGTGCGCGCAACTGGGGGAAGGGCAGAGGGAGAGGGAGAATCCTCAAGCAGACTCCACGTCCACTGTAGAGCCAGATGCAGGACTCAACCCCTCGACCCTGAGATCATCACCTGAGCCGAAATCAGAAGTCAGACACTTAACTGACTGAGCCACCCAGGCACCCCCAAAATAGACAATTTTATTAAATTCAAGCTGGGTACTCTTGCCTGCAAAAGGCTTTCAGGCCAAGGCCTATCTTCTCTGCTAAAATCTGACATTAAAAATATTCCAGTCCAAAACTGTGGCTTTACCTCCTTGAAATCAGAATGATGAAAAAATAATTGAGAAAAGAATAATTGTCCTATGATATAAGGTTCATTATGTCTATAGTCACTCGGCATCCAAAGCCACCTTGGGCGACAAACAGCAGAGAGACGCGTCCAGGGGGACACACACGCTGAAGGACCTGAGGGGGGTTCCTGCTGACACCACAGACTGAGTACAAGACTGCAGCCTTCCTTTCAATCTCGAATCACCATCAATTATAAAATAGGTATTTTTAAAATTTCCCAAGTGACATTGGGAAACAAGAATGAACACGCTGGCAGACCAGAAATCGTGAAGAATGTGAGAAATAGCTGGAAAGTGGATGCGGCAGATGGAAGAAATGAAGCCCAGAATGGTTCTCGAAGATGCTCCAGAAGCGGGCCCCGAGGACACCCAAAGCCTAGAGTTGGTATGGACTGGAAGCTGGATGACTGGCTGGCATTCTGGGAAAAGAACGGCCAGATGAGTCCTCCCATCCCAGGTCTCCACCAAGCACCGGGGAGCCCAGGCATCTGCCTCCAGGAAGGAGACATGAGGGCAGGGACCTGAACTACAAAGTCAGGGCAATGAGGACGCAAACACCCAGAAAACCAGAAACCAATGCACCTCCCTCAGCAGAGCATCCCTTATTCCCTCACAACCAGGGGAGGTGGGCAGTGGTAACAAGACACACACATAGAAAGTATGATTAATATTCTTAGAGGGACATGAAGAATCTAATGACTTCTCAAACTGCACGTTAAAATTTAAAAATCTGACTATTGGTGTGATAAGCAGAGTAATAACCATCTCCCCACTCCCCACCCCAGATGTCCACACCCCAGAACCTGTGGATTCCTTCTTTATGTGGCAGAAGGGGATCTGCAGATGTGATTAAATTATAGATCTCGAGACGGAACGATAACTCTGAACGACGTGGGTGGGCCCAATTTTATCACCATGTAATCACAGGGGACCTTAGAAGAGGAAGGCAGGAGAGTGAGAGTCAGAGAAGGAGGTAGGACACTGCAAGCAGAAGTCAGACAGCTTGGAAGATGGTCCACTGCTGGCTTTGAACATGGGACGAGGGGCCACAAGCCAAAGAATGCAGGCAGCCTCTAGAAGGTAGATGAGACAAGGTAATAGATTCTTCCCCAGAGCCTCTTGAAAAAACACCAACACCTTGATGTTAGGACTTCTAACCTCCAGAACCTTAAGACAGACAATAAATTTGTGTTATTTTAAGTTTATTCAATTGGAAAAAGAAATTCAATAGATGGGCTAAATAAATGAACGGGTACAAGGAAAAAAATACAGAAGGTGAAATTTTCTCAGAGAACAAAGTAAAAAGAACAAAAATCTAGAAAGCAAGAAGGAAAAGATGAGCCAAAGAGAACGAGACGGAAGTTTCAACATCTAATAGGATTTTAGAAAGAAAAAAATGAGAGAGAATAGATCAGGATACTTAAAGCATTAAAAAAAAATTCCCCGTCATTAAAAACAGTATGAGTTATCAAATTTAACAATGAGAACAAAGGGAGGGGAGGGGCATATAACCGATCTTCCCATAATTCTGATAGAACTGCCATAATTCTGATAGAATTCTGATAGAACAGGAAGAGACAACCTCATAATTACAGTCAGAGATCTCAATACCCCTTGCCTGAAAACTAACAGAAAAGACTAGACAAAATATCTACAAGGTACAGGTAACTTGAACTATGTTATCAAACAATTTGACCAAATTGGCATTTGTAGAACCCTTCACCCAACAAGAACAGAATACATGTGCATTTCAAGCAAAGAACATTTACTAAGATGGATTGTATCCTGGGTCATAAAAAGGAAGTTTCAAAAAATTTTAAAGGGTACAAGTCATTTGGAGTATGTTATCCAAGAAAAATGGAATGAATTGGAAATCTAAAACAGAAAGATAGGGAAAATCCCCCAAATATATGGAAACTAAATAACATACCTCAAAATAAACCATAGGTTAAAGAGGATATCAAACATGAAACTAGAAACTATTTTTAAGAGGATGAAAATGAAGGCAACATACCAAGATCTCTGGGGCACTGCTAAAGCAGTACTTCGAGGGAAAAACCAGCACTAAACACACAGATTAGGATGGAAGAAAGGACTCAGTGACCTCAGCCTCAACCTTAAGAAATTAGATGAAGAAGAGCAAATGAAATCCAAAGAAGAAATGAAATGATAAAGATCAAAGTGCAACTCAATGAACTAGAAAACAGTAAACAATAGAGAATCAACGCAACAGAAAACTGGTTGTTTGAGACTGATACATCTATACACCGAGAAGACACAAATTTCCTATCAGAAAAGAGAGCAGTGACATCACTACAAGGTCTATATATAATCTTACAAGGAAAATAAGGGAATATATTAACAACTTTATCCCAATAAATCTGGCAACTTAGATGAAATGGACAAATGCCATGAAAGACACAAACTACCAAAACTCACTCAAAAAGAAACAGATAACCTCAATAGCCTCACATCTATAAGGAAATTTAATTTGTAATTAAAAACCTTTGCACAGGGAAATATTTTAAAGAGTAACTTTACAGAGAAAGCTGACAAATACTGCCTCAGCCAGGTGGTCAGCAAAAGCATCGATTACAATTAACATGAATAGTAATATTTCATGTTGATACCCTGAGAATGGCACTTGGCCTCTGTGGTCTTCCAATTTCATATCCCCAATTCCATATCACCAGTCTCATCATGAAAAAAAATATCAGACAAATCTCAACTGAGGGACATTCTACAAAATACCTGAACACTGGGGCGCCTGGGTGGCTCAGTCGTTAAGCGTCTGCCTTCGGCTCAGGTCATGATCCCAGGGTCTTGGGCTCGAGCCCTACATCGGGCTCCCTGCTCTGCGGGAAGCCTGCTTCGCTTCTCCCTCTCCCACTCCCCCTGCTTGTGTTCCCTCTCTCACTGTGTCTCTCTCTGTCAAATAAATAAATAAAATCTTTAAAAAAAAAAAAAATACCTGAACACTGCTCCCCAGAGCTGCCAAGCTCTTAAAAACAAAGAAAGTCTTAGAAACCATCACAGCCAAGAGGAGTCTAAGCAGATATCATGACTAAATGTAATGCACTGTCTTGGATGGGATGTTGGAACAGAAAAAGGACATTAGGTAAAAATTAAGGAAATCTGAATAAAGTATAGACTTTAGTTAATAATAATGTAGCAATACAGGTTCACTAGATGTCCCAAACTCCTAAGATGTTAATAATAAGGGAAAAAAATAATAAGGGAACAGTTTTGCGTATATAGGAATGGTGCGTACCATCTCTGCAAATTTTCTATACATCTAAAACTATTCTAAAATTAACTGTCTTTAAAAAAAACTTTCTCACAAAGGGTTTATCCCATGAATATGATTGCTTTAATTAATTTAACAAAACTCACCTTGTTAACAAACTAAAAGAAAAAACATATTATCATTTCCATAGATGCCAAAAAAATTCATTCCTGATAAAAACTCTCAGCAAACTATGCCTGGAAGGGAATTCAATCTGATAGAGAAGGCATCTATGAAAAACCTACAGCTAACATCGTACTTAATTATGAGATACAGAATGTTACCCTTCTCACATCAAAAACAAGGCAAGCAGGTCCACACCAACTATTCTATTCAACATTATACTGGAGGGTCTAGCAGGTACAAAAAGGCAAGAAAAACAAATAAAAGGCATCTTAACATCCAGTAAATCTTTATTTGTAGATGACATGATCATCTATATGGAAAAACTACAGGATCTACAAAAAAGCTGCTGAAACTAATAAGTGAATTTAGCAACATGGCAGGACACAAGGTGAATATATAAAAATCAACTGTATGTCCGTACATAGCAATAAAAAATCGGTCATTGAAATTTTATAAAAATGATGTTTAAAGTCATGAAAAATATGAAGTACTGAGAGACTGATTTAAAAGTGTATAAGACTTATCTGCTGAAAACAGCAAAACATGGCAGAGAGAAATTAAGAAAACTGATGTGGAAAATAGACTATGTTCAAGACTGGAAAACTCCATATTGTTAAGCTATAAATCCCCACTGAATTGATTCATAGATTCAACCTCAACCAAATCAAAATCTGAGCATGATCTCTTTTATAGAAATCAAAGAGCTTTGAAAAAGACCAACGTTAGAGGACTTAGCACCACCCAGCTTCAAGACTTAGGATGAAGCCAGAGTAACCAACAATAAAAAGTTGAATGACAATGGAAACGTAATGATAGTACACTGTGTGATACAGCTGTGAATATTATTTTAATGCTCATAACATTGTAAATATTGATACAGGATATAAAAATGGAAGTTACCGCTGCGGCTTCAGAACTGTTAAAAAACAAAAATGGACGTGCAGGAGACCGCCATGTAGAAACTGCAAACAGACCAAATTAGAAGAGATAGGAAACTAGTTTTCATGACTCTTCATCCCAACCTTATCTATGCTATAGAGGCAATGACATTTAACACACCAGCGTGGAGTGGGGCCTTGGGCATGGTCAAAGTGATGGCGACAGGATGAAAACAGTGATTATGAGCAACTTGGAAGGAGGAAAGAGGAGGTGGGGAGAGAAGTACACGGGAGGCTGAGGGCAGGGAGCGCAGTCTTCACCTGCCATATCAGGAAACCACAGATAGCATCCCAAACCCAAAAATCAAGAACTAGCAATAGAAGCATATCATTTAGAACAATGGAGCTAAATACCACACAAAGAGCTGAAAGTGGGTTCTTCTGAGAGCAGGAAATGAAGACGGGGAGAGGGTAGAAAGGGAGACAGCTGTTTTTCATTAAAGGTCTGGTAGCACCATTTTCTTTTTAGAACTATAGACACAGATTAGTCCCATCATTTTTATTTTTTAACTGAAAAAGAAATCTTAAAGGATAGCAATAGTGTTGGAAGAAAATCCCACGGACAGGTGTGTTATGGAGAGGTAGTTTGAAATCCATGGGCAAATAAGTGAACTTCGACTTCAGCCTCATACAAAAATTAACTCAGAGTGGATCATGGGCTGAAATGTAAATGTGTACAACTCTGGGGAAAAAGCACAGGAGAACTTGTTCAGTCAGAGAAAGCCTCAGACTTGACACCAAAAGCACGATCTTAAAAGGAAGGAATGAGAAATGACTTCACCACAATTAAAAACTTTTGATCTGTCAAAAACCCTGTTAGAAGAATAAAAAGAAGCTACAGAGTGAAAGAAAATATTTACAAACCACACATTCGTCAAAGGACTTATATTCAGAATATATAAGGAACTCTAAAATCGCAACAATAGGGGCCCCTGGCTGGCTCAGTTAGAAGAGCATCTGACTCTTGAGCTCGAGGTCATGAGTTTAAGCCCCATGTTGGGTGCAGAGATCACTTAAATTACGAAAACTTAAAAAAATAAAAACGCAACAATAAACTGGGGAAAAAACCTATTAACATCCCCCTACGTAAAGAATGCGTATGAATCAATAAGGCAAAGTAAACAACCTAAAGGAAAAAGAATAAATTACACGAACACACAGTTCAGACCTAAGAAAATACAAATGGCAAACTGAACTACAGGGTGGGGGGAAAGTTCAGCTTCACTAGTTACCACAGAAAGGCAAAGTAAGATTGAATGCTCTTTTTAACCCATGAATGCTTAGCAAAAATGGAAGTCAAAAGACCCGGGTATGGGGAGACAGGCATTACTACATCAAGAGTAGGGTGCCCGTTTGGGAAGGTCCTTTGGCAGTAGCTACTATCAGTTAACATATGCATTCACTCTAACTTAGCAATTTCACTTCCAAGGAAGACTTGCCCATCAGCACATGGAAGCAGATACAGTGTATTGCTTTTAGCAAACAACTGGAAACAACCGTAGGGTCCATTAATAGGGAAATGGTATAAATAATGAAAAGCTATGAAGCCATTAAAAAATAGGGGGACAGAGGTAGATCTATATGCATGACATGGGAATAACTCCAAGAGAAAGCAAACTGCAGAACACCACACCCGGTACGACCTTGTATTTGAAAAACAGAAAATAGTGCGAGAAACTACAGCACGACTTATACCAACTGAATGTTGTTTTTCTCCTTCAGATCATCTTATCCGAGGATGTATCTGTGTCATGCATCTAACGAGAAAATAATGATGCAGCACTTAAGACAGTGCCTAGCATCCAGCAGGTGCCCAACAAATGCTCGTTCAAACTTGTTTTTAAAAAAACTAGTGAAATATTTTGAACTCTTTCAAAATGTACATACAGAGAACCAGGAAGCTCTCTGGTGCCCTGGCCAGGGTTTTAACATATCAGAAGGCAGTAAGTGGTGGAATTCTTCCTGGGGCTGGTTTTTGAAACTTGACGTAAGTATCCAAAACCAGGAAGCAGGAAAAGGAGCATTCCTGAGAGGAAAGGGGGGTGGCAATAACCAAACAACCAAAGAAAAAAATTCAGGGTCTCACAGCAAATACAGCAGTAAGCAAAGGCCCCCGTCCGGAGCACACTGAGCCCCACAGAATGATCATCCTACCTGCTGTCTTTGCCGATGAGGTGGTGGACACCCCATTGAGCTCACTAGGACTCCTTTTGATGGGCCGTGGCTTATACTCTCGTCTGGGGACACTGGATGCAGCTGATATTCTGAAACACACATTTTAAGATCATCAGATGAAGAAAGCCATGCTTCCAAATGTACGTTTGCACTGCCTTGGGGAGCCTACGAACTTGGGGGAGAGGTGGTGGTTGTGAACGGGGTAATTTTTATGCATTGGTTCCTAAGTAGCTCAAAGTGATAGGGGTGATATCCCCGGCATAGTTTTCCGCTATGCATTTGAAAGTGTGGGTCTCTCACAGAGTCTCTGTGGCCCCTGTCAGGTGCCAGGTTATACTGGGCGCCCAGCAACGTTAGCTGCCTTTTCTCCCCTTCTGCTCATGCAGAGAGAGAAATACACAAACGTGACCATGTGGGCACTGCATGCATGCCTCCCCCCTCCCCCCCGCAAAGAAGTGGATGCTTCAGAGACCGGCCACACCTGAGAATTCTGCCACTGATTTAAGCAAACGTCCCTCCAAATGTATTCATTACCATCATCCCATGTAAAACAATATTCGGTTACCAAACCTGGTCAGGAATGGGGTAGGTGTTTTTAACCCACTATATTAATTAATAGGGTTACTGGGCCTACTACATGTGATATTACTAGTTTTCAGAGAAATATAGAATACATCATCATTAAAACCTAAGGGGAACAGCCATCTTCCTTTGATCATTCAGAAGGCATTTTTGACTCTTTCAGTACCTCTCTGAGTCAGTATTACAAACGTGGCCTGCTATCTGTACTGGTGAAATAGAAACACATCTTTTTTCCAGATATTTACACACTTTCTGCATATCATCGCACACTTCTCCACATCCCTACACGTTGGCAAGGAGGTACATGCCATCACCACCCCGGCTTAAGCTCTCAAATCAGCAATGAAGCCGGGACAGCTCTGTCGGGTGAGCAGCTCCGTCGGGTTGCCCTGAACACAGGTCATGGAAAAGGGCTTTCATGAAACAAAAAAGGAAAAAAGCTGCCAGATTGCTTTTCCCAGCTCTGTCCCTTTGGCCAGAGCCATGTACTTATTACTTCAGTGCTATCGACACCCAACCATGAAAGCCAGCTAAGAAAATTCAAAACAGAATGGGGCGGTGGGAAGGGGCAGACGGAGGGACAGGCAGACAGAGGGACTGATTCAGATGGAGTTTACTCTGCAGCCCTGGGCTGGCAGGGCACGTGAAGGCTCTTACCGCATCTGCAGATTGCTCTGTAACTCCTGCAGGATCTCCGTGGACTGTTTGTGATAGTCTAAAGCTGCCTCTATAAACACAGCCAACTGGCTGACTTGTTCTACCTGCAGCAAAAGTGGACAATTATCCCAAGGTCTGTGTAATATTCAGAGAGAGAGAGAGAGAGAGAGAGAGAGAGAGAGAGGCGAGACCAGCAACAAAGACCCAGCTTCGCAGGGAAGCCCCGCGTCTTCCTCGGCTCTGGTCCATTTCATTTCCTTACACTGCGTCATCATCACGCGGGTGGCAGTAGAAAGCTGTATATTCTGGAAAACCATGTTCAAATTTATTTGTGATTAAAATTTGGTTTAGCTCAATGGTAGCTGGTTTTCCCAATTAGATGACACCCTCAGGAGATTTTTGTGCTCTAAAGCTCATGGATCTGAACACAGAGATAAAGCTTTCCAATGACATGGGAAGCCAACACTGAGTAAATGAACCTCTTCCTCAGTGAAACGTCTCTTCGGGCATCTTCTAGCTAAGTCAAATCAGGGAGCTAAGTAAATTAAGCTGTTCTCACCTAAGAACGGAAACCAGGGGAGGGTGGGCACCAGGGCAAACACTTGCCAGCTCCCTGTGTCTCGCCGCTGTCCACACAAAATCATGGCCATGAAACGTAACAGCCGAAAGGAATGACCTCTACAGCCTCTTGTATCTCTCAGTCCCTTGAATCAAGACGTTTATGAAATGAATGACCAAATCTCAGTGGATGGAAAAACTAAAGTAGAAAAGTTCTATAACGTAAGAAAGGCTGGAAGACCAGGGGATGCGTGGATCGAGGAAGAGGCGTCCCCTGTGGGAGCTTCCCCCGCATCCCCCATGCGTCTGAACGGCTGCTCCAGAAAAGCGGGATTCATGACGCTGATGTCGGCAAGCCTCGGACGCAGGACCTCTGGGTTGAGGTGATAAGGACCCCCAGCAAGAGCCCCGTGACCTCCATATCTGGAGAAGGTCACAAACCAAAATCAATCCCCCCTCCTCCAAAGCTTCCCCAAAGCCTATGCATCATTCCCACGTGCTAAGCAGCTTGAGGGCGGAGTCTGCCCTGCTTATTCACCCCGTAAAAGCAACCATGGATTGGTCCACCTTCAAAGACCCAAGCTGCTTCCATTTGTTGCTACAGACCCTGCTTTGGCTGCCCTACACTCGCTTTCCCTATGCACGCATAAACACGGGCTCAGTGCACACCTAAGACACCCACGGCATTCCACTGGTGCCCCGCTGTGCTCCGCATCCAAACAAGGAAATCCCATCGTGTTACATTCGCTTTGCTGTGCCTGGGGCCAGAAAAGCACCAAGCCTAGCCTTAAATTTCCCAAAACCCAATAAACAAAATAGACAGCTGGCCCCTCAGAAATTCTAAGGATTTCTTAAGTTTCACCTCTCTGGCTTTCACGTTTAAACGAGTCCAGTGCCATGGCCCAACTCGACCACAGCAGAATCTGCCGAAGCAGGAACTGTGCTCCCCAGTGGGGCGGGAGCGGCGGGTCTGGTCCGATCTGTGTCACACCTCACTGCCTTCAGTAAAGTTAACTTCTATTTTAATCCCCACTTTGAGATATGTTTGACATTTCTCTTTTCAAAGGAGCAGTGAAAAAAATGAGTATTCCTGGAAACATACAGGGGGCGGGGAGGGAGGGAGAGAGGGAAAGAGCACCAGATCTCCTGTCTGCTTGGCTCAGACAAGTTATGTAATCTAGAGATGCATCTGTCACTATTCGTTGGATGGCTGACTTTGGGAAGGAAATGAATCCCAAGGCCCCTTGGGAGAGAACAGCGGTGCTGCATGGTGCCTGCATACAGTAGGTGCTCAATGCAAACTACCGGAGAGGCGGTACCGCAAAGTTCTTGCTGGCAGGGAAGCCACGTGGTGCCACAAGGGGCTTATGTGCCTCCCCGTGCCAGAAAACGGAGGCTTCCGGTTATTCCCGGGCCATAAGCAGCAAGGTGCGTGCGGGTGGTCTCTGCCTCCCAAACCCCAGGTAGGATTCAACACCTGGACAGGCAGAACCAAGGTAGCAATAAAGCCAGACCTCGCAAGTACCTGTCCGGAAGGTAAAGCGTTTCTTCCACTGCCACACCACTCAATCTGCCAAATCCACCTGTTGACTCCAGGAAGGTCGCCTGGGATAAGACAGGTGTAACTCTACTTCCGGCTGAGACCAACACTGCCCCTCTCTGGTGGCACTTTGCGAGTGAAGTGTGACCACGCACCACATACACAGAGGTCCCGGCTCAGAGTAAAGTGCATTCACCGTCAGGGTGGGTCACACCTGGCCAGGTGCCTGAAGCAAGAAACTCAGACTTCCCAGTAAGCTATAGGAGAAGGAGGGAGGGTCCAGGTACGGGCCACGGTGCTGGCAGATGGTGGGGCGAGGACTAGGAAGCCACCCGGGGCAAAGGAACCAGAAAGAGCTCGTGGTGGAGGGAAAAATGGCCCCCAAAGACACCCAAGCCCATCTCCCCAAATCTGTGACTATGTCACCCTCCCGGGCAAGAGAGACTCTGTGGGTGTGACTGAGTTAAGGGTCTTGAACTAGAGGATGACCTGGGTTATCTGGGTGGCCCAGTGTCATCACAGGGTCCTAGAAGAGGGAGGCAGGAGGGTCAGAGTCGAAGAAGGAGGTACATCGGGGGAGCAGAGGCAGAGCAAGAGGTGTGAAGATGCCTCATGCGGGCTTCACGGCCGATGGCACCCCACTCCACGCGTCCTCGCTCCCTCCCCTGGGGCAAGACTCGGTGTATCTCCGGGGTGTCGCCCGTGGACGCACTCTCCTTCAAAACCCTCTCGTCATGTGCAAACCAAGGGCTGATTATAAGCACATGAGGTTGTTGGGGGTACTGAGCCCTGGGGATGGAGGCAGAGCACTGACGTCCCCATACTACTGTGGACTACAAATACAAGAAGTCCCCGGGCTGTGGCCCCAGGGACACTTGAATTGGACCTGAGCCACTGGGGTGACCTGCAGACCAAGTGCCAAGGATCTGGGCTGAACCCAAAGGCAGGATGGCTCCAAGGACTGCACCTTGTAGTAAGATTAGCACCCTGCAGAAGGTTATGGACACAGCGGCCAAGTAGGAGGCGGGCTGTGACCTCTCCTCCTCAGACCCTTCAGCAACTAGTTACCACAGGACTGGTTAGCAGCCGGGTAAGTGGGTGGAGAGGCACACCCCCGAAGACCACGGCACGAGGAGGGATGACAGGGATGTCAGTAGGTAACGCCCTGCACCCTCCAGATGCCTGGAATCTGCAGCGAGCCTGGCATGCAAGAATAAGGAAATGCACCTCTCCTGGAATGCGACAAGCCATGCCCTTTCACAACTGAAAATGGCATATTTCCAATGGAGAGAGCATCTTCGATCTGAATTGCGGTTATCCAAGTGATCTCTTGCTCCATCGTATCAAAGACCTCCACTCCTTCTGGACTCCCCGGAGAAGCTAGAGGAGTCCGATCTTAAACAGACGACTCTGCTAATGGGGCGAGAGCTTTACTCAGAGTTTCTGAGAAAGTCTGAGCAAGGCAATGAACTTAGTAGCCGAAATAACAGCCCCTTATGCTTCCATTCTCCACTTCAGATTCCCAAAGGGTTTCTGGCATGTAGTTGCTCACGTCGTGCCTGACATGTGTAGGTCAAGGTGACTTTCCAGGGGCAAACAGCTGAGCAGAAGTGAAACCAGAATCAGATTTCAGGTGGTTCCCTCCTTGTTGGGTGTGCCTTTCCTTCCGCGAGCCCAGTTTTTCCTAATGTACCTTGTGCCACGTGTCACCAGTCCCTTGAAATGACAGCAATAATAACAATGATGTGGAAGGTCAAACAAGTTTGAGAAACTCCCCGGTGTGCCCTGCCTTAGGAATCTCTTCGAGACCAGTTTTTCACATTATCATATAAAGACTGAAAAGTCTTGGATTCAAGAAAACCTGCTTAGTTTTGTCCGCGTGAGGGTTTGGCAAACTCATTGGAGCATAGAGACATTATTAGTGCAACCTACTACAGCCTGTGGAATGAGTTTAGGAAAATGCCACCCCGGACCAAAGGAAAGAACCCAGGAATCTGCAATCCGGTAACCCCACTTATTGCAGAAGCCCACGGATGGAGGGAGGACCCGCAGGCAGGAGATGTGGACCAGGAGAGCTAGAGAAAAGTGCAGGTGTCTGGCCTCACAGGCCTGGAATGGGGATATTCTAGGTGCTCTCTCTGGCCCCTGCCAAAGTCAAAGACCTACATTCCATGATGTCAAGGGGTGAGGAATAGACTTCTCTGCAAAGACAGAAGGAGAGTGTTAACAGGCCATTCCCAAGAAATGGTGAAGGCGGGCAACCAACCTGCTCAATTTCCCGCACCCCTACCTCAGAGCGAATTGCGATGGGCACAGGGGCCCCTCTCCTAGGGGGAGCCCCGCCAGGCCTAACCCTCGGGGCTCCCGGGAAAGCTGGGGGACCAAAACACCTCCGGGCTTGCATCTGTGCACGGAATAATGAAGCTAACTCCACAAGCAAGAGGCGAAGAGACGCCCAAGGTCTCCAATCCAGCTCCGACTGACAAGACAGCCAAGGACTCCGGGGTGAGGCCAAAGGAGACTTCTCTTTGGTTCTCCCACTCACAGCTCTGCCAAACTCAGACAGGAAAATAGACGTCAGTTTCCTTGGGAATGTCGGAGTGACCGACTCGGGTCCCTCACACCACCCCTCCCTTCTTTCCACATCACAGGTACAGGGGTGCTCTGTCTGACTGAGGAGGTCGGGGGGCCCCCAACAACCAGGGTGTCTGCGCCCAGCACTGAACAGGCGATAGGTGGAGCCTGACTCTGAGGCCTGTATTCTTTAAGAATGTGGGTTTGCCAAGATCTGCCTTTCTGCTCTGCCCGCCTCACTCCCACTACGGGTCCCAAGGTCTAGACTTCAGTCCTGGGGTAGGCAGTTAGAGTCCCATTGTGGGCCCAGGCCCAAGCTGCCCACATGGATTTCCAGAAAGTCCCATCCTCTGGGCGAGGGGCCAGTATGTGACCCTTGTTCAGCTGTCCCTGTTTGTTTCTCAGTTGGGAGAATTGAGATGTGAGGACAGATGAGCAACCAGTCCCTGGAAAGCCCCACAAATGGTCCGTTGGCCAGAAAATCCTAGGCAAGGGTTACATAATCTGCATTTGGAGATTGCAGAAAAAACAACTCTGTGCGTCTCAGTCGGGGCTCTCCTCAAACCAGGCAGATCTCTGGCGTTATCTGGTGAAGCTTTTCTTGTGTCTTAGCCATGGCTACAAGATGTGAGGGCTGAACAAGATACCCCCCCTCCCCGTTCCCTGGAGAGTGAGACTCTGGGGTTTGAACCATCAGTGCCAGGCAGAGATGGGCGGGTGGCGCCAGGCCACGGACACACCACCGCCCCCTTCATTCACACCACTCTGCTTATGTGACTCCTCCAGTCCCTCTTCACTCCTGCCGGGGAGGAGATCAGGGAACGTTCCTTAATTAGCAGGATGGCGTATTCTGCCCCCAAAGCCAGCTTTGCATGACCAGAGGCCCCATGTCTCAGAGTGTGTCTGGAGAGCCGAGCAGGGTGGCTTTGGTCAACTGAGAACAGAAGGAGCAGAAGTCCTAGCTGGACATGCGTAGGTCCGTGCCATCCCCTCCAGCACCACTGCCCAGGAGGCCCATAGGGTATAACTACTGGGTGTTCTCATCAGTGAAAAGGGCGGCCCCTTGGTTCCAACCTGGCTTCTGCATCCGTTCCTCACCTAGAACGCAAAGGGGTGGCCAGCTCTGCCTGACAGCCCCAAACCTCTAGCTCACGATGGTACCAGCATCTCCCACCTGTGTCTGGAGGAAGCGCCAGGCCCTCGGCTGTCTGCCACCACATCCCCGGGGAGCAGGCACGCACCTGGATGGTGGCAGGTGCCACTTCAGGTGCAAGCGCAGTCCAAGCCCCTGGACAAAGGCGGGGCCAACAGACCCACCGTGTTTACCTGGGAATTAAGACCCCAGCCATCTTTAGTGGCAGGGTCGGTTCCTGGAAGAAACCCCAGCCGTCCTGAAGCATCACTCCTCCTCCTGAGCCTCCTCACCCAGAAAGACAGCAGCCAGAGATAGAAGGGGCCAAGTGGCAAAGGTTGGACAGGAGCTGGTGACGCACGGGGAGCAGGAAGTCAGGGTTCTGTGGGCTCCGGGGCCCTGGGGCTGGCCTGGGGGTAGAGAAGGGCAAGGGCGGGGCTGAGAGCTCCATGAAAGCGTCGCCCCCCCACGCACCGCTTCTTTGTCTTCCCCACCAGTCACCTGCCGCTGATCCCCAAACACCAACCACCTCCGCATCCGCCTATCAGGTCCGAGGGCTGAGGTGGAGAAGATTTTGTAGACTGTGCCTCATCCACAGGACTGCCAGACCACCCGGGTAGGACCCAGACACACCGACACAGAAAAGGTCAAGACAGCCCTTCTGGGTCTGATTGCTGTTGCCCCAAGAACAGAAGGCAGGCAGCCTTCTGGAGCCTACACGGCAACTTGCGAGCGTCCTCAACTATAAGCCCAGGAAGGGGAAATGGTGAAAGCAGGCGTGCCATGCTAGAGGGGCCGCCCCCAGCACCCCCTCAGGCTCCAGCATGAGTCACTCAGCACATGGCCCTTTGCCACTGTCACCATCATCCCCGTCATCACCACTAACCGCTTCGGCACTGCTATGGCCATGCCCGCAGGAATCAGCAGGCAGAGCACCCGGGTGAGCCCCGCGGTTAAAGACGGCACAAGGAGACGAGACCAGAGAAAGGGAAGGAGCCTAGGCGGCTCAAAAGTCCTTAGCCGTCGTCTGATCTCGGTCTCCTCCCACCTGCGTGGCTGGTTTCCAGGGGCTTTTGTCAGAGGGCAGAAGCAACAGGCCATCTGTGAAATGAGCCAGCACCACCTGTCGGAACTGAGGGAGCAACTCAGGCTCCCCAGAGGTGAACGGGGGTGCCCTCCACCCAGGACACCTCAGGGGACACACTGCAGTTCCCCTGCAGGGCTGGAGTTAAGACCTAGCTCTTACTCGTGCCGGGGCGGGGTGGGAGGCAGTCCATGCATTTGCGAATACGGTCACTGTCAGCCAAGGGACAAGTGGCCAAGTTTCCATACGGAAGGGATCATTCCTGACTTCTGCTTGACCTTGAAGGGAAAACATGTCAATTGGGGGAACTGGCAGAGACAGAGAAACTGAAGGAGACCCCTAAGGAAGGCTTTGCAAAAAGCCCATCATCATCGTGCTTCATGAATGAAAAAGCACACAGGGCAGGCAGCCCGTGTGACACACGAGATTCAACCTCAGAGTTTAAATCCGCCACTACCAGGCGCAGGACCGGAAGGACGACGTTTGCCATGGCCTGGTAAGGATCAGACGCATCCGATACGTCACACTCCAAAACCACGTGCTGAATACTTCAAAAGATCAAATACGGCAATCTGAGACGAAACAAAACCAAAATTGCCGATGGCTTCGGGACAATTTCAAGAGAAAATCGATATTTTTAAGGGAAAATAAACAAATAATGGTTTATTATGGTTACACCTCTTCCCATTTCCCATAAGATGTAAAAAACCTGATAAACTATTGAAAGGAGAAGCATAATGGAGTGTACTTTTCAGCACTCAGGTTTCGTGGGTGTGGGGATTTTCAAATCATTTTCTCCAGGATCAGTGTCCTGTCAACACTGAACGTAATTCCCCCACACATCACCGCGGCAAATAAAAGCTGCTCAGTACATTTTGTTTGACTTAACTTGAAAATGCAAGACCCTGATATACCTTTTAATGAACCATTGGAAGTGGAACATGGTTTTGCAGATAAATAAATCCTCCAACTTGTCTCCACAGGTTTGAAAGGTCAACAAATAGGGTACAAAGCTAAGGCTGGGCCAAAACAGCACAGGGCACTGCCAAGGCCAAGTTTAGGACAGGGATGCCAGAGACACGCAGGTGGCAGAAGGCTCTTCCAATCGGGCAGCCACAAACACCGAAGGCCTCATCACCGAGGCAAAGGAGGGAAGCCTTCAGCCTCCATGATGCACAGGAGGGGGTGACCATGCCTCTTCGGTACGTTGAATCTAGCTTCCCTTGGACAAATAAAATATAAGCGGGTAGGAATCACAGTATGACAGAATATTTTGCATTTCTGAGGGATCTGTGTCGAGGCCTTCACGATCCCCGAGCTCACGAGCGCCACCACGCAAGTACCGCTGAACAGTGCAGGTCATGCTCTGCTATCTGAACGTTCCCGATGACAAGTGAAGGCATCAGAGAGCTGCCCCTCCTCAAACATCTGCCTTACACGGTGCTTCTCTCAGTCTCAGCCAAACCGCAAAGACCACACGATACGGGCTTTCCATTCTCCCACAGAACCACCACGCTCTGGCCTCCAATACAAAGGCCGGTCCGCTATCTAACTCCGCAAACAACCCCCCTCCCCGGGGCCACCGGGAGCACACCTCGGGGGCAATCCTGGGATGAACAGGATTTCTCGAGACCGGAGGTCTGAGCTGGGGCTTGCCAAATGTCCGAAGCCATTTCTGAGGCAGGAGATAGATAATGGCTACAGAAAATTCTGGAAGCTTTTGTAAACTGAGGCTCCAGAGCTTCTCCACATGTTGGTCCTAGTCATATGTTCAATGTTTTTAATCACATTAAAGTCTCCTGTTTGGTTTAAATACTTACATCGTTTTCTAAAAAATTAAACATGCTTCTTTCAGCCAACTCCTTTGACTCTTCAAATTTTTCTACTGCTTGTCTGACTTCTTCATCTGGTATCTTACCTACTCGCTTCTTTTTATAATCATAATCCAGGCGGCGGCCTTCCAGCTTTTTCAGGTGGTGCTAAACAAGACAAAGGAGTCCTTCAGAGAACTGTACACTCAGAACACGGGGCAAAGAAACCTTTGTTGTTTCCGTGAAAATAGCCATTGCTTTGTGTCCGCCTACACTCTAGGGGCAAGGACACATCCTACATGTCTGCGTGCCCTCAGCATCCACTTGAGGCCACCTTTACTGCAGACCCTCAAGGAATATCTTTGTGTGGATGGATGGATGGGAGGGTGGGCGGGCGGATGGGTGGGTGGATGAGTGGGCAGGCGGATGGGTGGGTTAGCGGGTAGGTGGGTGGATGGATGGGTGGCTGGATGGGCAGGTGGGTGGGCGGGCAGATGGGTGGATGGATGGGTGGGTGGGCGGATGGGTGGGTTAGTGGGTAGGTGGGTGGCTGGATGGGCAGGTGGGTGGGTAAGCAGATGGGTGGGTGGATGGGTGGGCGGGCGGATGGGTGGGTTAGTGGGTAGGTGGGTGGATGGATGGGTGGCTGGATGGGCAGGTGGGTGGGTAGGCAGATGGGTGGATGGGTGGATGGATGGGTGGGCGGGCGGATGGGTAGGTGGGTGTGTGGGTGGATGGATGGGTGGCTGAGTCGTTGGTTGGGTGGGTGGTTGATTGGGTGGGTGGGTTGGTGGGCAGCTGGGCGGCGGATGGAAGACGGGTGGATGGGTGGGTGGATGGATGGTTGGATGGATTGGTAGACGTGTGGGTGGGTGGATGGATGGCAGAGTGAATGAGTATCTATATGGAACATGAGGACACAGTATCAGCACTCAGATTCCATCTTCCAAAGTTCTTTATAGGACCCCTCACTTAAGCTCTTTTAATGTCCAGATAAGGTCCAACTAAATTACACCAAAAATAAGCACATTTCCTTTGGCACTACTGTCAAGTCCTAAGAGCTAGATTATAAAAGCAGAAATTTTTCTAGTAGCCCCTAGAATACTTATGCATATCCCATAAAGTTCCCAATTATAGAACACGTTCAATAAATGCCATCGATGAATATGTATACACAGAGTACAAACATTTACAACCTCTGAAAGGTGAGATTTCTTTAAAGAAAAATAGGATCTCTTTAACAAAATGTAACAATTGTAAATATTCGATCTGTCCACTCATGGAATGGGCTGCCTTGTGTGGTAGTAAACTCCCCATCACAGTCTGTGTTCAAGCAGAGGGATCCCGTGTCAGAAATGCTGGAGACAGCTCAGCTGTATAGGGCAAGGGAGAGGCCTGGAAGAGTTTACACCTGTAATCCTTGGAAAACAGGTATTTGCTATTGAATGTATCCACAAAACCAGCCCATCCCACTGAAGCATGCAGGTAACGTTACTATGCATTTTAGTGAACGGCACTGGTTCTACTTCCATAATGAACCGGCAAAAACAGCATACGGGATAAAAAGCCAGAAGCATCTTTCCTGTATGTTCTGTGACTCTGGACAAATCTGGCATTCCCTCTGGGCCTCTGTGTGTGGTTATAAAATGGGAATGGGGAGGGCCAGCCTGGCTGCTTATGGGCCAAGAAATGTTTGGAATCCATTAACCCTTTACAGGTATAAGTCAGCTGGTCTTAAATGAGCAGGTTCTCCACTCCCGGCGTCTGAAACACAGAAACACAGTGGAGACCGTGAACGCTTCTGAACAGACTCTGAACTCTTGATCATCGCATGACTGAGGTGTAGACTGAAGTGTAGGTTTACAGTGTTTCTGTATCAAACAGCAGCTGAGGAACGAGATGCCCCTTAGGATATTATTTTGTTGCACAGGGAAGGCCGACACTGAAGTACAGGTGTGTTCTGCACATTTGTCTGGTCCACACTTGTGTCCACAGCCAGCTCTCAAGCCGGTCCGGTGGAAGAGCTACGTTGCCCAGAGGACTCTGGGTTTTCCTCAAGGACAACAGCACAAGAAGAAACGGCGTATTATATATTTCAGCCAAGGGGGTCTCTGATTTTAAGGTTTTGCATTTGGGAAGGCTGTTCTGGTATCCCCACGTCCCCCAGAACGTCCCTTCTCCCCAGGTCATCTGCTCTTTGATAATTTGCAAGCACAAACCCCGTCCTGAGTCTGTGGTCCCACAAGTGAACAAAGCAGGACTCCTCACCCCGAGGCGCTTACTGCCCAACAACAGAGGAGTAGAAGCAGGGAGGCTCAAGGCACAGGGGAACACAGGAGCACCTGATCAAACCAGGAGAGAGCAAAGGCTTCCCAAAACAAAGAGCATCTGAGATCTGAGAGGTGAGTGACTAAGCCGGAAGGGGAGGGGAGGAGGAGAAAGTGAACAGAGCTATCCCCGGGGGCTGCAAGTATTGCAGAGAGGCTGGGCAGCACTGCGAAGGGGCCAGGGGCCAGACCCCAGAGGGAAGGAGAGGCCAGAGAATCAGGGCTAAGGTGGCGGATCTGGAAGCGGCCACCAGTGGGCAGCTCCGGAGGGTCTCCATCTAAGGCCACGCTGGGCGTGGTGTGGACAGTGCGCTGGAAGGGGCAAGGCGTGAGGCCTCGAGTCCAGGGCTGCCGAGCTCAAGCTTCTAGATGTTAATGCAAGAAGCCAAGAGCTAGAAAGGGAAGAACGGAGGTTCAGGAGACAGGACAATGGCCATGGATGGCCGTGGCCTCCAGGGCCCAGTGGAGGCCTGGCTTCAGAGGGCAGGAAGGACACTGTTTCCCCGACACGGACGGGAAAGAGGACCCGGCAAGTGGGGGATGAAGGGCATACTAGGGAGCAGGGTTGCTGAATGTTCCAGGAGTCCCTGAATGGTTGCTTTTGGTTTTCATTCAACCTCCCTGACGTCCCCTCCACACCCTCTGGTTTCCGTGCAGATTCTAATGCCCATACAGGCATCTAGGACTTCCCGTTCGGGAAATCTGGAAGACGGCTCAAGTATTTGCCTTTGTCACATGTGATGCTGATGCTGCTGGTCCAGGGGTGCCCCCACAAGAACTGCTGGGCCTGAAGAAAGGAAATGGGACATCTCCCAGGTTCAAATGACTTCCAAGCTGGCCTGGGCTTGCATTCGGATCACTCCTGAAGGTGCCTGGAGGCAGGTCCTCAGGGCAGCTCCCTAAGAGGGTCAGAAGTCAGCACAGGCTGCCCCTCCAGAGTAGAAGTCCCGGCGGGGTAGAACCCTCAAGTCTGTTTTTGCACATATAAAAAAACACCATCAAGCAAGTGGCATGTGATCACCGACAGGTCCCTGAGAGCGCCCATGCGTGCTCTCCAAGGCCATTGCTAACAGTTTTCCAAATGTAAAATGTCAATTCCCAGATACTGATTTCCTTGAGAAGCAGTAACAAATCATGACTACGGGTCTGGTGCAAAGTGTCAAAAGATAGGACTACTACGGGATGCTTTTGATTACAAAAATTCTACTATGGAGTTATGGGGTCATTTTGTTAGGTGAGAAATGGTTGTGGAAATATGCATCTTTCATCTCGGCTTTCAGCTAGCTGGCTTCAATAAAATACAGAAGAAAGGGCTAAGAGGTTCTGGGCCTTTTTCCCAGTGAGCCAGGTAAATATGGATGATTCTTCCAGCACCCATGATAAGATGATGCTTTCACTGAATCCTTACAGAAGCATTCTAATGATTTTCAATATAGACATTATTTTAAGGAGCAATGGGTAGATTTATAGCCTGGAAGACTTACCCCAATCTCTTTTAGATCTTTGTCTTGGAGTAACTGAAGTGGGTCAATAAAAGTTTGCTTTACGTTAATATCAAGAGAGTCTTTCACCTCAGCCATTAGCTTCATGGATTCCCCAACTTCTATCAATGCATTGCCTTGAATAGAAAATGCAAATAAGAAAAGTTTCTTTAGCAGAGTCGTTGAGGATAATGGTGGTATTTATTTAATTCCTTCCCAAAAGTTTGTGGATGACGGTGCAAAAAGGTCCTCCCCCCGGGACTGGTGAATCCTGACTCAGAAAAAAAAAAAAAAAAAGAAGTAGAAGAAGAACGTGAGAAAGAAAGTCTCCTTAAGGTCTGTATTTTCCTCTACCTTCTGTTTTCTCTCCACTATATAAAATAAAGGTTGGACGCTGAGAGAGACCAAAGCATTTCCCATTTTGGCCACTAGGTGGGGATAAAGCTCCTCTTTAAAAACTGGTACAGGTATCCCCTGCTTTTCGAAAGTTCACGCTGAACCCCATCACCTTTACAAAAGACCTACATTAGTACTTGGTTTTGCTAACTGAAAAAAATCCAAAGAGGATTTTTGCTTTCACTAAAAAAAAAAAAAGGCAAAATGAGAATAACATTCAGCCTTTGTTTTGCAGCAAGTTATTAGAGAGGTGATGTGTACCCCAAGTCATGAGAACAGCACACGGTACCCCAGCATCCAGCCGCCACGGCTTTGAGCTGTGTCTGTGAACATCTGTGCTCTGTCTCGACTTATTCTGTGCATGCACAAGCAAGACTAAGGTATGAGAAAAGCCTAGGAGAGGTTATTTTGGGGGTCTGGTAACACCCCCAAATTTTTCCACATAAATTAATAGTAATTTCTTCTTTGCTTTACACCATTTTGGTTTATAAAAGGACTCGTAGGAATGCTCTACTTTCAGAGAGCAGGGAAATTTCCAGTTTTGTGAACTGGCACCTAGGGCTCCTTAGAAGTTCGGGAACAAAATCCCTCTTTGTAAACTATAAAAGGATTCATTCATCAGGGCTAAGTATCAACCAAGAAAGGTTACAATAGAAATAAATGAAAAAAACCTCCTGTCAGTTTCTAGCTACTAGATCTTGAGGTCACTCACCATCTCCTTTAGATGGTTCTAAGACTCCTGACCCTTTCTGATGTCAAAGAAAGCCTGGCAGGGTCACACGGGACAGCCTTTCAGCAGGATGGGCAAGGTTTGCTCCTACAATGAGGCCCGGGCCAGCCACGCTCGGGCTTGGGCAGTGCTGGGCAACTTTTGCTGGATTAAGCCCTGGTATCTCGGTGCCAACTAATCCACAGGAATTTGCAAGCGGGAGTCCTGGTGGCTGAGCAGAACGAGGGCTGCAGTTTCTCTCAAAGGTATCTCTGGGACGTGATGCACCAGACCAAACTATTTTTCCTGTATTGGAGTTTTCCAAATTGACCTCATAAACATGTAGAGCATGGCATCTCTCAACTCTCAGGCTAGAAAAAGACCTTAAGAGGCAGCCCAACAATCTGCATTTCTAGTAAATTTTGACCTTCAAGTTGTTGCACCTACTAGTCCAGCCATGCACAGTTTATTCACCTGCAAAAAAGCGATAACAATGAAGACTCACCTCACTTTTTTAAAAATAAACGAGATAGTGCATGGTATAGGACCTCGCAAAATAGAAGTGGAAACTCTTATTCTAAACTATGGCTGGCCAGGACTCCATTCTGACCCACTGGTAGCTTCATTCCCCCTAAATGTCCTTAACTCACTCTCGAGTCCAAATCATTCCAAGATAAAGATGAGACATCCCTCCCCAGCCTGGGGACTCTTTCTTGCCCAACGGATCAGAAACGGAAGCTACTGTTTCTGACCCCTCTGCCACCAGGACCCACGCCCCGAAATGTCAAATTCGACTTTGACAGAAACATTTCCAAATATTTCTCTGGAGATTCCAAAAATTAATTCTGAATATTGGCCATCACTTCCATGGACCTGACATTCCTCCCCCTTGCTCAGGCTTAGTGCTACGGATGCCACAAGGACGTGGGGCTCAGCCTCCACCCACTGAGGCTTCTGCACTTCAAGAAGGTTCTACCATGTGGCCCCGAAAGGAAAGCACCCGATAGTACAGTCTCTTCCTCAGAACGGCAAGCAACCTATCCGCTCCTGATGCCCCCTGACATCAGCTCTCCTCAACACAAGTTCCCTTTCGTTGCTAGGGACCTGGGAAGCCATCAAACTGTCTGCCCATCCAGCCCCCTGCCCAGTCACCATGGCAGGGGCACTGCAGGACTGGCCTTGGCTGTGAGGCCCTGCCCGGCACCCTCACCTGTCCCCTCAACGAGTCTGCCTTCAGGATAAGGAATAGGCCATCTTGTCCACATTCACCCATGGAATAAAATAAAATTCACCTTCTATTGCTCTGAAAGATATTGTTACCCTCTGTGACTAATGAATGTTTTAGCAGGGAGTCTGCTTGAGGATTCTCTCTCCTTCTCCCTCTGCACCCCGCCCCCACCCTGCACTCTAAGTAAATAAATAAATGGTTAAAAAAAAAAAAAAAAAGGTGGCATTGTGCATCTCGGCCGGGCAGGAGGTGCTTGCCGCTGATCCAGGCGCTGTGCACACTCACCGAACGCGGAGCCTTCGCCCAGCTCCTTCCCGTACTTCAGCATACAGTCGCCCAGCAAGCCTTCCGTCTGGGGGTAGCCGGTGGTTTTCACCTGTCCTCGAATCTTCGACACAGTGTTCAGCATTCCCAGCTTAGCTCTGTATGCTTAAAAACATTGTCATTTGTAATTCCTTAAAATGACAAGGCAGAGCCACAGGTCCGTCGCATTGAACAAATGAC
Source organism: Eumetopias jubatus (assembly GCF_037043125.1). NCBI lineage: Eukaryota > Metazoa > Chordata > Mammalia > Carnivora > Otariidae > Eumetopias > Eumetopias jubatus. The sequence goes on from NW_028274813.1 coordinate 120,790,736, forward strand.
GGCAAAACAGAGGCCACCTGGTGTACAACCTGCAGGAGGCCTGGAGCGAGGGACAGGGCGGGGTGTGACAGACTCCGTCTCTCACAGGATTTCCTAGACTCTTTTACCGGGGGGGGGTGGGGGGGTGGGGAGGTGCTAACCGCACCTCTGCACAGCCAGGATGGAACGCAGGGACGGTGCACGCTCCGTGGACTGCAAACACAGGACCTGGGCTACCCCAGCCCACATGCAGGGTGATCTACTGAGAGGCCTGCCGTGGCCCACACCCCGAGTCAGGTGCAGACACCTGGACAGGCACTCCTTCCCGGGGCCCCATGGGTCACTAAGAACAGACCTGCTGAGGTGGATGTTTCAAACCACCATCGGGCCGTGAACACCCTCCCCGTGCCCCAAGAATGTATTCCATCTGACTGTATCCAATATCGTGATGAAGGGCTGCTCATTCCTCTTAGGAAGCAGAGCCAATAGGAGGAAACGGATCCCCCCGCCCCCCACCCCCCAAGGGAACATGAGTCTGTGTGTGGATGGTCCCTTAGGGAAATAATGGGTGGCCACGCTCTTGAACTTCTTCTCTCCGACTCAGGCAAGGAGTGTTTACTGATCCCGGCTCTGTGGGACAGCCCATGCCAAGTACTGGGGCTCCAGAGAGACCCAGGCCGCACCGGCCCTAACGGATCTCAGGGTTTGGTACTACTAAGGCAGAATATGCAAGATGTACTTTGTAGATAAAGTTGGGGATGATGTCAGAAAAATGAAACCATAGCAATACTGCTAGATAAGGTTGGAAAGATGCCCCCAAAAAAGGCAGAAATCTTATCAATAAAGTGTGGAAGAGGAATGCTTATGGTCTATAACCAACAGATAAAAAGCAGGCAGGCTTGACCTAAACAGAAATTAAAACAGGACAAATCAGGAGATATCTATGGGAAAATATGACTATGAAGTGAATCCCAAGCTAAGGATTTGGGATTTTATCCTACAGGCCAGAGAGTGAATCACATACTAGGTTGTGGTGTTTGAGATAACTTTAGGAAGTAAGGGGAGAGACTTTTATTTTCTTTGGCTTTAATAATTACATGTTTGTTTTCATGTATTCTAGACCAGTGCCTCTCAAACTGTAATGCGCATACAGATCACCCAAGGATCCTGTTAAAATGCAAAGGCTGATTCAGGCAGTTTGAGCTGAGCCCAAGATTCTGCATTTCCCACAGTCTCTCAGGTAATGCTGGTCCTGCTTTAGCATTCCCCTGTGTCAGCCTTTTTGAAACTTGCCCACCTCAGCTTCGAAGCAGTTTGCCTCCCGGTCCCTGCACAAAATCTTCACTCTCCTACAAAACACACACACACACACACACACACACACACACACACACACACACTCGGTTCCTCCTTCCCACTGTCAGGGTAGAAACCGGGAGGTACCAGGCATGTGACTGATAGACATTAAACTGGAAATAACCAGAGGCCTCTGTCCAAGGGGACACTTCCGTTGTTGGCCCACCCCATTCCTAACCCCTTCCAACGTCGATTCTTTGAGGATGGGATCTTGGTCCAACTTCGGAGTAACCCAGGATCCAGGAAAACCCTTCACCAAGAGTAAGCTCTTGCTGAGTCATGTGCTGACTGATTTATCAGGAAAAGGAACTTACGTGGCTCATCTCAATCATTAAGGAGGCCAGGGAAGAGATACTATTTCTTACAGTTCTTAAAATTCTCATCATCTATACAATTCTAAAGACGTCTACACCCACCAACCTCCCTGGACATAATTTTGATAAAATTTATGTTTTTTTAATTTTTACTGCCTAGATTTTCAGATGGTTGGGTCTGTGCTGATTGCTACAGCCAAGGGAATCACAGTCGCTATGTGCAAATACTAAATTCCTAAAAAGGAAAGGCAGTTTTGGAGATGCACAGAATTTGGGGCTTGGATGCCCTGCCCTGTGTCAGTTTCTGTACTTCACAACCCAGGAAAAACTCATCAAGGGGTATTGCTTCCCGACCTCGGAATTAAAATCCTACTGTGGAAGCAATTTCAAGTGAATATATCCTTTTGAGCAGGATGACAGAATTTTTTTTTCTAAAAGAGGAGATTCCTCAATAAGAAAACATATACAAAACGCTTAGTGGCTCTCTGAAGCATCTCCTAAAAAAAGTCTTTGCTCAGCAGTGCCTTGCGGCTGAGCCCAAGCCTCCATCCAAATGACATCACTGTAGTTCACAGAATTGTCGACTAGAATTCACTGAAACTACCTCCGGTCCCTGAAGGCTTGACTTTAAAAAAAAACTGAATTTTATTATGTGGATGCAAAAGACATTGTTTCTAAATTATGTCAGCCATGTGTCAAGTAAACATGGGTTAGTGATCTGTGACAGTGAAAGAGCAAGGGACTATTTCAAGACATTTTTTAACTTTACCTGGATTTGGCTGAAGATATTCTGTGGCTTTCGAAATAATTTCTGCAACAGCTTTATTGGTAATGTCTATTTTCTTTAAAAGAAAAACACATAAAAATGTTGGTAAATGACACTGAATTCACAGAAAAAGAAAAGTAACATGCATTAATTTAATACACATTATTATGGTGATTTTAACCTAAATGAATTTTAGCATTTTGGGGGAGAAGCAATTAATTTCTCACTTTGATTTTGGGACAGCTCTTTTCTCCCCATGATGATGGAGAACATTCATTTCTTTTCCTTTTTAACATTAAAGTGAGTATTCATGTAATATTTAGAAAACTTGGACAAGTCATTACGCTCCTCTAGATTACTAGATACACTTGAAGGTCTCTCAAACCAACACTAGGCATGTCTGAGCCAAACTTTCCTTATCTGCTGGGTCAACTTGATGTCTATACTCACATAAGGATGCCCTGATAATGATTCACATTAGAAACTACCACAGTAAATCAACAATGATTCATTCTCACTAGCATATCACTAACATAAACACCCATGTGTTCTGTCTGTCATTTGTTAAGACTGAATCTTTCCTTCCACAAAACCATTCCTGGACACTGGCTGCTGGTCAGCCAGACACCCGAATGTGAGAACAGACAATAAAGGTAAATATGCACATTACAATAGCTTTATTTCATACCATCAATAACCTGAAAGAAAATATAAGGGAAAAGGAGATCCCATTCATAAGAGCAATTTAAAAATACGCAACAATAAGAAACAAATATAATGAGAAATGTACAATAGCTATTTCAAAAACCATATTCCTAAATGGGAAAGTTTAATTGTACAAAGATGTAAATCCTCCCAAATTAACATGTAAAATTAATTCAAATCTCATCTCAATTTTAATTTTTTTTCTTTTCTTTGTTACAACTTGGCAAATAATGAAGTTAGGTTCATGCCTCACACTACCTACTGGATGACAAATATAGACCTAAAAACAAAGTGTAAAGGTACTAAATTATTCATGAGCGCATTTTGAAATATGGGGACGGGAAGACTCTTCTAAGCATGACCCAAAATCCAAATGTCATAAGTGAAAAGACTAAAATTCTGACCCTATAAAATTAAAGACTGAACAGTGAAAAGACATAGTACATGAAGTCCAACAAAAGTGGCAAAATTAAAGAGAAAGAAAACCGTACAAGGGACACGCGCTTAGTATCCATAATACACAGAACTCCCATTTAAAAAACAAAAAAATTTAAAAAAAAAGTCAACCCAACTAGAAGGGACAAGAACATAAACTGGCAAACCACAAACTAGGAAAAATACAAGTTCAAACACTTAACAAAATAGTCAGAAAAAAATGTAAATTAAAAAGGAGATACTTTCTGCTCACTAGATTGACCCCCCAATTTTTTTAATTGATTTGACCCAATATTAGGTATTATACAGATGTGGAGGAGCGGGCCCTTTCACACACGGAGTGCAAAACAGATACAACTTCTGGAGATCAAGGTAAAGGACCTACGAATGGGCCTATTAGTGCCACTCTCAGACTTCCAGGAATTTATCATCTGGAAACACGCCAGCAACGTGCAATGATGTAAAAGGATGTCTGACCATTTTATGTCGTATTAAAAATTGAAACCAACCTGAATGATAAGTGACAAGAGATTGACTGGACAAATCGTGAAACATCCAAATAAGGAAATACTCAAATCATCAGAGAGAAAATACGAGGAAGCTCCATACGTACTGGGAAGATGCCCACAGCGCATCGTCAGGGAAAGAGAGAAAGTCATAGAGTGATTTGTAATACAAGAAATTCATTTTTGTAATTGAAAAAAACAACGATCTGGTCAGGGTCAGAAGCTTTCAACCAAGCTAGCTCAACCAGCCTGAAACTGTATGTGTTCCCCTTAGCTGAATGCCTAAATTCAGGGCCCCAGGAAGCTTTAAGCAACAGTACGTATATGATGAAGCAATGAATCACACCTGTATTACCGATGCCCACGTGCAGCTGTGTGTGAGGCGTGTGTGTGTATGTGCATCTGGCCTTGTGACCGGTTCTGTAAGGTCTGAACTCTCTTCATTGTGTTCGACGGTTTATGAAGATCGTTGAAATGTTTAAGAGAATAGGATCACCTAAATGTTTATGTTTTACTAGAGTTTCAAGAAATTTAAGTACTTAGGGAAACTCTGTTTTAAATTTGATGTGACGTTGAAGCGAATTCCATACGTCGCATTTGTGATTCTAGACATTTGAAATGTCTAAGGGAATCTGCTTAATTATGTAACTGGAGATAAATGTTTAAGGATTTGATCTGTTAAGCCTATGACTTAAGGGAACCTAAAATGAAGATTAACTGAAAATGATCATCGTTTTTACACCAAAATTACTAAATTTATAAATAAGATTCAGCAGTTCAGTTTAAGCTAAAGAAAAACGAGGTTTTAGATTTTAAACTTTCCTAAGTTTCATATTAATTAAGACACAGCTTAGAGTGTTCCTTTCCACGTATCCAACCTTCCTTAGACATGAAAAGCCACCAGGAAGCTAGGCATCATCTCTGAAGGGTGACAGTGAGATCTGTGGCAGGGGTACTTTCTACTTTAGATCCTTCTCTATCTTTTGGGGGGGGGGGGAAGCCAAGAGACAAATGGCCAAAACTCACAGCCTAGTGTGCACAGACTAGAGCAGCTTCCAGAACATCCCCAGCAATCGAAACTGGGAACCGACTCCTTACAAAATGAAGGAGATGCCCACCATGTTGTCAGATATGGGCAATCAAGATCAACACTGAAAAAATAACCAATGTAGTTTAAAAACAAAACAAAAAATAAAACAAAGCCTCCCTTCTAGAAAACTGGGGATATTGTGGGCAGGGGGAGATGTTCAGGTTAACAAAATGCTATGCAATGTCCGCTGCAAACCATCAGGACAAACAGGAGAAAAGTACAGAGGTAAAAGTTATTTTTTGTAAAGTCTATTTGGTATGAAGGCATCTTTGTCCATTGATTAAATCTGGATTTTCCTTCAAATGTTGGCACCCTACCCCTGCAGTGCCCCCAAAGCCCATGCCACTGACTCTTCCAGGCCTCAGCCTGAGCTGGAGAGCTGCTAGCAGCCCTGGTTTCTGGTGGCTGTTCACAGTATTCTATTTTTTATTATTATTTTTAAAAAAGAATCCATACCAAAAAAAGGAAAGAATCCATACCTGTCACTATATCATCTTACTCCTTATGTAATTTATTTCTCCCTTTCTTTGTCATACTTGGTAGAGGTGGCTTTTTGGGAAAAAAAAAAAAGTTCTTGTTTTTATTCATTGATTCTACCTTTTTGTTGTTATTGTTTCCTATTTTATTAATCCCTCATTTATCTGTATTGATTCCTTCCTTCCATCTAAAGTGATTTAATTTGTTGTTATTTTCCTAGCTTCTTGGCTTAAGTGATTTATTCATTTTCTTCAAACATTTATTTTCTATTAAGTGTACTTAAGATGTAGCTATATACCACAGGTTCTGATATATAGAATTCTGTCTCTCATAACTAAATGATTTTTTATTTTACTTTTCATTTCTTCTTTAAGAATAATTTTTACACATTTTAATATTTCCAAACATCCAGAATTGGGAAGGTATACCTTCCTTGTAATCCTTGTATTCTATGATTTTACACTGGGAATTTTTTTTTTAGTTTCTTCTGGAGCCTAGCATATGATTCTTTTAATTGTTCTAAAGGGACTTAAAAAGAATACAGATTCTCAATTTGAGGAACGCAGATATCTATCTATTTATAATCAAAGCTATTAATCATATTTTATACTAATTGTCTATGAGCCAATCTATTATTGTCAACTTAATCTGTGATTTTATGAGAGGTATGTGAAATCTTCTACTCTGGACTTTGTCGATTTTCCATGTATTTCTGACAACTTTTACCTTATGTATTTAGATGCCATGTTATATGGTGCATAATGGTTCATAACTATCACAATTTTCTGACAGACTACATGACTGCATCCTTTTTTATAATTTTTTAAAAGATTCATTTATTTCGGGCAGAGAGTGCAAGCAGGGGGAGGGGCAGAGAGAGAAGGAGAGAGAGGATCCTCAAGCAGACTCCCGACTAAGTGCAGAGCCGGATGAGGGGCCCAATCCCAAGACCCTGAGATCATGACCTGAGCCGAAATGAAGAGTCAGATGCTTTAACCGACTGAGCCACCCAGGTGCCCCCCTTTTTATAACTTTTTCCATTTAGTGGGTTTTGGTGTGTGTTTTTGTTTTGTTTTGTTTTTTTGCAACAAATTTTACTTTGACATTACTATTGGTCCTCCACTTCCATATGGCTAGGATTTGTCATGGAATATCTCCATTCCTTTGTCATTTCTCTGTCATGTTTTAGGTAGATCTGATACTATCTAATTAATCTCTTCCAGAAAGTCCTTAAAATCCTGGTCACATATTAGGTATTTCCATGCTTTTCACTGCTGTAAGATAACAAATAGATTTTATTTTTATATTTCTTCTGTCATTCACTGGGGCTTTAGGAAGAAAAGGAAGTAAACAAGAGGGATCTCAGTCCACCAGCTGGAACTAAAATTGCTGAAATGTGTTTTTCAATTTAACATTTAAGCTGAATCATTTTGTTAGTAAGAAAGTTACACATGATATCTTTATATACCAAGGGATTTTTAAAAGTAACTTCAGGTATGCCAATGATATTAAAAATATTTCCATGTTTTTCAATTTTCAGAAATTAAGTTTTTTCAAAAGCAAAACAAAATGAGCTTTTCCTCTCAAAGCATTAACATTTCTAGAAACTTAATAGCGCTCATCCAGAAAATAAGGAGCTCCCTGGAGGACAGTCTGGCCAGGGCCAGGGTATCCTGACAATAGGAACCCTCCAAGCCATAGCCAGGGATGGGACTTCCTCCCCCGCATCTGATGATAGCTCTACAACCTGCTATATACTGTATCCTTGATGCTACATCTGAGGAGAGATGCTTTGCTTTCTCCCTGCCCTCTCTCATCTGGGGAGTCTAGTTATTAAAACAAGGCTATGTTTAAAGGGCCCAAGACCAAGGGGAAGGCAACTGAGAAAGTTGGTAATTACTTGTGGTCCCAGTTCCACCTCCGCCTAGACCATTCCACAAAGCTGACCAGGAAACAGCTTAAGGGACAGAGATTCTACAATCTTCCTTAGGAGCATGTTACAATCATTTCTGTCACAAGCTCATCCTATTTTTCTAAATGCTTTCATACACATTAATTTTTTTGCATAATTATCCCAGCATCCATGTGAGGCAAGCAGGGTGCACATTATCAAACTTGTGTCACCGGTCAGAAAAGATGAAAGAGCTTATCCAAGTTCACACTGCTAGTTCTAGTGACAGAAACCAGATAAACGTTATTTGGCACGCAGCTTCTGCAACACATGGGATCAGAGACAGAGTCTTCCACACAGTCAATCAATCTTTATGTATTTGAAGGACCTCATCCCAGGAATACATTTTGGTTTTCCAGATACATCATCACAATTACTTTGGTCTTTTCCTTGCAATGACTGTTTGCCAAGATTGACCATCTTTTGAGCATTGTGACTTTTGTCCACTAGAGGGAACCAACTAGCCATATTCCACCTCCACGTTAGAGGAGGGTCTTTACATCCCAGATTCCCACTAATATCCTTTACGTTATCAGTACATCTCCTATCACAACGAAAATCAAATTTGTGAAACAACTGACATTAACATGCTCTTACCCTCTCCATGTCAAGAAATTCATCATCTAGTTTCGTTCCTTCGACGCCACTTATTTTTTCACTGAATAGCTGCAGAAATAAACAGAAGTTAACTGCATTGTACAATGTTACCATAATTTCTGACTCCAATTATTACAAACAAAAACAAAAACTCATGTTCAGCTTGTTGCGTTTTTTTTTTTTTTTTACTAAGTCCTCTAAAGAAAATTGTTGGAACGAGTAACTGAATCAAAGGACATGGGAATATGTATATTTCTCACTCACTCAACAGATATTAATTATGCACCTACCGTAGAAAGTACACAGTAGGTGTTCTAGTAGAAACACAGATAAATAAGAACCTTATCATCCAGGAACCTAGAGTTCAGCAGAAGAGTTAATACACGCACACTCAATTGAAATACAGGGGAGGAAAAATCTGAACAAAGTAGTGCTGGGTACAAATTATTGTAAACATACCAAGTAATAGGCATTTCAGTGATTCACAGGATTCTGGGAGCCCACAGTACAGGAGAGGAGGGGGCACATCAGGACCTGTCACCTACAAGGCTTGGCATTTGAGCTGCCCATTTAAGGATAAGGGACATTTCAACAGGCAGCACTGAATGAGCCTCGCAGCATGAGGCAGCGCGGAAAAATACCCAGAGACAGCAACGTGTAGGATGGGGTTTTTCCACCTTGCCACTCTGGTATTTAGACCAGATAATTCTCTGTTGCGGGAGGCTGTCCTGTGCATTGTAGGATGCTTAACATCATCCCTGGCCTCTACCCACTCAATGCCCGCAGCACGCACATACCCACGCAGGGACAAGCAGAAACGTCTCCGGATGGTGAAGAATCACTGGTAGAGGGCAAATGTGTTCAAGCAACAGTAAGAAATTTGGTTTGACTACAAGGAATGGTGATCGAGGGAGAATGGAGGAAAATAAATGCTGAACATTAGAGAGGGCAGCTCACACAAGTTCTCAAACGCCAAGCTAAAAGGTACGACTGAGAAGTCCCTAGATTGTTTGTCCAACACCGTGTAGTCAGAGAAACCTTTTAGCAAAGCAACTCTGGTTCCAGTGTGGGCTGCGTTAGAGAACAAGGAAGGAAAGTAAGTTAAATCGCTTTCTTTAGAAAAGTACATCATCGTAATTTGCCTATACCTTTAACATATTTATGCGACTTTAAAAAAATCAGTCGTACAGTGGGGGAGGGGTGTGCCATCAATTAATGGTCAAAGGACTGCAGGTTCTTTTATGTAAGCGTGACTTTCTGCTACTATTTACACTGTGAGGGCAAATACAGCATTACTCTTTAATAGGAGGAATGTAGGCGTAGACAATAGGTAACTTACATTCGAGGTGTGCGGAGGAATTACCTGGACAGAGTAGATAGGGGAAGAATACACAATGGCCGTGATTTTTTTATCTCCCCTGTAGCGATGTCTTTGCAGCTCCTCCTGGCCAGAGTTGGAGTTTACCTACCCCCCGCCCCCACCCCCCGCAGTGAATCCGGGCTGGACTTGACACTTGTTTTGAACTGCAGACAGAAGCGTAGGCCTTAGCAGATCTCGCATACTTTCAGTCATTCTCTTGAAACCCTGCTGCCACAATGTGAACAGGCCTGGGCTAATTTGCTGGGTGGTGAGAGACAAGTGGCCCAAACACCCCCCTCAGGACAACCAGGCAATGCCCAGGATCAGAGCCCCTGGTTGACCTGCAGCCAACTTCAGGCACGGGAGAAAGCCATGAAAACAGGAGTTGAATAGATGGTGGGTGTTTTACACGAAACATTGGAGTGCTTTGTTACTCAACCAAAGCTAGCTGATACACTACACAATAGGTCTTGGTTTTCAGGCTCAGTATAGATGTCAGAGGGGATTCTCCTAAAGCCCTGATACAAGGTATGAACCTTCCAACAGAAACAATGCAGAATCCCAGGGCCGCTCCAAACCAAGCAGTGTTTACACGGAAGTATCCATCAATAAGGTGTCCCCCCATCCCCGAACAAAAAAACACCTTTTTGTTCAGTCATGAAGCCATTTAAAATATTAGTTCTTAACTTTGGAGGTAATACTCCGAGACTCCAATGAAAGTTACACAACCACACCCCAGGAAACAACATTCATTTTGTTGCATGGTAGATTGCAAAAATGGCCACAATGCCTTGTAGCTCCTCCCACTAAGAGGTGCAGTCTATTTCTCTCCCCGGTGACTAACTTTTGTCAGTAGAATAGAGAGTAAGCAGCACCGCATGAGTACTGAGTTCAGGCCTTATAGGTATGTTATAGCAATAAAGCGGCCATGTAGACACTCCTGCTCCCCCTCTGAGCTCCGCTGTAACCATCTCCACATGAGTAAACCTGAGCTAGCATGCTGGAGAATGAAAGCCCACTCAGAGCAGAGATGAGCCTTCCAAGCTGAGTCCTCTCAGAGCACCAAACCTCCAGCTGACTTGGCAGCTGACCTCCGACAGATGAATAAGCTCAGCCCCCACTGAGATCAGCCAGACCAACAGACCTCCCCAGTGGGCCTGGCCCAAATTACAAACCCATAAAATTGTGAATAAATAGTTTTTGCTTTTGAGTCACTAAGTTTTGAGGTGGTTTGTTCTACAGCAAAAAAACTGATTGATACAGTTGCCTATAATTTCAGAGGGTTACCGTAACCCCTCTGCAGAAGCCCATGCCTAGATCCCTGTTTTAAAATACCCATTTGAAAAGCTCCTTAGCACTGATAGGCAGACCAGAAACGTCCTTAATTGGAATCCATTCTTACTGGTTCAGGTGATACCTGTTCTACTTTCAAAAAGCAGAATGTCTAATAGAAGGAGGAATGTTTCCACTTTTAAGAACAAAAAATAGTGAGATTAACATTCCTTTCTTGTTTGAAAAGAGACAATAATATAGGACGGTTTTCAACATGAATCACAGGGTAAGAGTCATGATCATTCTTCTGCTTTTTCTGAATTCCCCCAGTGAGGTTCAGTTGTTTTGAGAAAGTAAGTAATAAATATACATTTGATATCAGCTCCTTAGACCATGTGATGATATTTGATACTTCATCACTCAAAGAGTAAGGCTGAGCATCTATCTACTATGTACAAAGCACCACAATTAGTATATGGACATAAAGATGAAAAAGACAAGCATGATCCCTAAGGGTTCATGACCTCATTAAAGAGTTACAGAAACTGCAGTCCTATTTCTTGTAAGTGTTGGAAGCTAAATATAAATACTCAAGCTCCTACTTCTAGTGAAGATAACTAGATAAATTCAACTCTGATACACCCCCTCTGCTCTGAATGCATAGCAGTGATAAATTAAATCTCCCAAAAAAAGGAACCATAAAGATAAGCAATGCTTTAAAAACAGAATCAACTTTTTTTTGTGGACCAGGAAAGGAAGAGAGAAACACAACACGATGGACAGGGTTGAAGTCTCGATTGTCCTGCTGTCTTGTCAGCCACAGGCTCTGGCAGCCAGCAGTCTGGCTCCTGTTGGGTAAAAAGGTATCTACAAGTTCCCCATGAGACAAGAGCCTGGAATCAGGCTCTGCTTAAATCCAGGGGACGGGAAGGAAAAGGAAGTTGGAAAAAACATCCATTTGCAAACCACTGTCTGAGGTTAGCACCCTCAGCAATCCACAGGTCCAGGGAGACTGGAGAGCAAAGAAGCAATCGGGTTACCCCCAGCTCTCTGGCTAGGTCAAGATGTCACCAATACCACCAGAGGGCAGAAACGACCCTTCGGCAGTGGGGCCTTGGGAAGCCAGGTGGAAGAATTCACAACCACTGGAGAAAAGTGAGCAAAGATGGGGTAAGAGTAACAAAAAGACACGCTCCCCCCAATAAAAATTAAGCATAGAAATCTAAATTTTAGGGCACAAGACTAAATCTAACACCAAGTAAGAAAGCCAACAAAATCATAAATCAAAATGTGAGTTCTGGTGAATATCATTTTATGAAACAATATGACAGAAACCTTATATGTATGCCTATGATATTACCAACGTGATAAATGAAGGAATAACGTCTACTGATAAAGAGCAAACAATTACACAAAAGGGAAATTTTTTTAATTGCTATTAAAAATTAGACATCTTGGAAATAAAATACACATAGTCATGAAACCAAAAAATTTAATAAATGGGATAAACTCCAGACTGGGCACAATCAGAGAAAGAACTGGTAAACTAGAAAATATTACTAGGAAATGTATGGAAAGAGCAAAAAATTTTAAAGGAAAAAGACTTTTTTTAAAAAAGTATATGAAATACCAGTTAATCAGTTTGGAGGGTAAGATCTATCTGACGGGCGCTCCAGAAAAAAAAGGACACAATATAGGAGACTCAGTATTTTAAGAGTTAATAGCTGTTTTTTTGTTTTTGTGGGGTTTTTGGGTTTTGGTTGTTTTTTGTTGTTGTTTTGTTTTGTTTTTTGTACAACTGAAAGAGGGTATGAGTCCACAGTTTAGAAGTATACTTAAATGCTAAGCAAGGTAAATATTAATTCACATGTCAAGGTTTCAAGAATAAACAATTCTAAAACTCCCACAGGGGAATAAAACAACAATTAGATTCACAGCAGACTTCTCTTCAGCAACAGCAGATTCCAGGAGGCAATGGAAGATCAGTTTGAAAGTGCTAAGAAATGTGAAAATCTAGAATTTTGTGTCTCCCTGAACTGTTAAGAAGAAAACAAAATAAAGACATATTCATTCAGAGCATCACAGTTTCTAATAAGAGGAATGTTAAAGTACTTCGTCAAGGAAATAAAAATTGATCCAAGATGGAAGGTATGAACTGCAAGAAACAACAGTGAGAACAGAAATTGATACACTAGAGTGGTAAGTGTAACTACTGATTAAAAACAAACAAGCAAAAACAAATATGTGAGTTCACAAAAGGCAACATTATAACCTTAAGCAAAAATAAGATGGGAGGGGGAGGGTGTTCAGTGGATATTCTGAGCCCTGTAAGGTTCCTCCATGTTCAGGAGGAGGTGGGAAATGGACATCACTTTAAACATTGTTAAAACAATAGATAAGAATCTGTGTTATATAATTATTGGTAACTACTAAGAGCATAAAACAATAATTATACATATAGTACTGTGCCATGTTATAACATATATGCATACCAGCACTTCGGTGGAAAATCACAAAACAGGACAAGAAAAAAGACTGGCAAGTGGGGGGTGGGGCAGAGAACAAAGGGTATTACAAATGGAAACCACAACATAAGACAACAATAAATCCAAATACATCAGTAATTATTACCCATATAAAAGATTAAATTCAAGCATGTTAAAGGATAAATAAAGTGGATTTTTTAAAGTTTTTATTCTTTTTAGTAATCTCTACACCCAGTGGGGGGCTTGAACTCATGACCCCTAGGATCAAGAGTCATGTGCTTATAGACTGAACCAGCCAGGTGTCCCCAGAGTGGGTTTTTTAAATCCAGCTATATGCAGCTTCTAAGAGACACACCTGAAATATAATTGAAAATAAGTAGAGAAGTTATACCTACGAGGAAAATGCTGATTAAAAAAAAAGTTGGTAACCATAGTATCAGACAAAAAAGACTTTAAGGAAAAGCACTAATAAGGGTAGAGAACTGATCTAATAATAGAAGGAGAAATCCACCAAAATACTGTTATAATAATGATCCACCTAACAGCACAGCTTCAAAAAACTAATAATAAAGCAAAAACTGAAAGAAATAATTGAAGTCCACAATCATAGCAGGAGATTTCAACACAACTCTATTAGAAAACTGACAGACCAAATGTGAATTAAAAAGAAAAAAACTTGGAAGGGATATAGATGAGCTGAAGGACCAGCCCTGATCAAATACGCATACACCTACCTATCCCGCCAGCCAATAACCAGAAAAATGTATATTCTCTGTAAGTAAAAATAGAACACTAGAAAAACTGACCACTTACTATGGTCGCAAAATCAACACCATATAGAACATTTTTTTTTTAATTTTACCATCATGCCACGAAATTAGAAATCAATAATAAAATACAAAGGTATAAAAATTTTGAATTTGGTCCTAAATAATAATGAATTAAAAAAGAAGCCCTAACAGGAATTATAACAATTTTTTAATTTAACAATGAAAATAGTATCCATGAAAACCTGTGTGGGATGCAGCAAAAGTGGTATTTAGAAATCAATGAATTACCTTAAATTCACCAACACGAAAAGCCACTTCAACTTAATGTTTCAAACATTAATGACACAAGGTCATTTGATCTAATTCACCAAGTATCTGAAGGTCTGACTACATATGCTATATACGCTATATGCTAGACATACTGAAATCATGCCACGGCTCACGGGCCCACCGAGAGGCAGAAGCCGATGGCCAGAACACAATGAGACAAGTACTCTTCCATAACACAGATGCAGAATTTGCTATTAGAACTCAGATGGAAGGAAGCAAATTATATGGATGAGGAGGTGCCAAGAACGCTCCAGAACAGAGCCTAGAAGGGTATGTGGAGAGCACCAAAGAGACCAGAAGAAGTGGCATTTCTGGCTGAGAGACCAGCATAAGCTAAGACATAACTTATTTAAAAAAGATATGAGGGCATTCGGGAAACCACACAGTGATCAAGAAGGGAAACTGATATGAAAGAGTGACCCCAAATGAACATGAATATACAAGCATATGGGCAGGGGCCAGTGCCTGAGGCTGAACTTAATCCCGCAAGCAGTGGAGACACGTTCAAGTAGGGGAGTGGTATGACCAGATCTGCCTTTCCAGCCAGGAAGATCACCCCAGTGGCCCACAGAAGAACACACCAGACAGGCACCCGAGGGTGGACACAGAGCACCCACTAGGGTATCATAAGGGACACACACATGAAGAGGTAGACTGGGGAAGAGTATCAAAATTTCACTTTAAAACTCTGCTAACTACCTCCTTCAATGTCAAACGCAAGCTGCTCTCACCTATTCATCTGCCCTGTCACAAACAGCGTGCCTGACCTGGGCTCACCAGACAGGAGCTGCAAATCTAAAATACAATGTGGCCAATCAGCATGGCTCGGGTAATCTTCCCCCTGGTGAAAAAGATTACGCCGCCATAAACCAGGCGTCTCTCAGGGGGCCCTGGTCCTAGAGTCAGAGACAGAAGCCTATCTGCCATTCTCCAATTTCATCAGTAACAGGAAAACAAAAAGCATTTTCAAAGACTACAACGGAGCACTGATGTAAAAGAAGTTTACTTGGGAAACAAAGGTTTTGCATTTGGCTTTTCAGCTATAGATGTGTCACGGGTTTTAGCGGTAAATGTTAACACAGCCTTGGCCTTCTTCTTGTGCAAATCCCTGTTTTCAAAGAAACCTTGGCTTCTCCACCTTCTTCCCTTTAATGAAGCAAGAAATTAAACAGCATGAGAGACAGAACCTAGAAGAAAATGTAAAAAAAGCAAAATTTATACCTCAGGATAAATTAGAAAGTGCTCCAGAACAGTATTTTCTAACAGGTGTGCTACAAAATGCTGGCTGCCCAGGCCAATGAACAGCCCCCTGGCCATGTAAGTCTGCAAACACTGGGATTAACAAAATTGGCAGATTTCTTTACCAGAACATTTTTTTTTCAGAGACCTTAAAATGGAAACGGCATTGTGCATTTCCAAGGGGGTGCATATAAGATGTAGCATTTCCCACCCTTATTTGGCCATGGGAGATGGCTCATACGAGGAAAAAATCTCAGAGGAGATTTTGCAGAACTAGACTTTGAGAAGCCCTGCACCAAAAATGTCACCCTGTCTACTGACTCCCTGCGTTGTTGTTGTTGTTGTTGTTGTTGTTTTTATTTTCAGCCAATTAGCAGTCGTACTCTACTTTTATCAGCCTGGAAAATATGGCAAGACTCAATTACAAATACAAATAACTAAGGTTCTTTGTAAGTTGTTAACATCGGGGTAAGACAAGTAAAGGTTAGAAGTGAGCTCTCTGTACTAGTTTTGTAACTTTTCAGAGTCTAAAATTATTTCAAAATTAAAATTAGAAAAAAAATCTCTGAAGGCTTCAGAAAGCAAGCAAAGCAGTCAGAATACGAGGAGCCAAAATCATGAAGAAGAAAAATGCACTGTGAAGAGCCATCCATTTACAGCTGCTTTTTGCCTTTGGGAAAATGTCTGCCTTACAACACAGCACGTAAAGGCTGAGCAGGAAGCACCAGCCTAGAACTTGCAGAAATCTCCCTGGACTGGGGAGAAGAAAACTGGACTGCACTGTAACCAAGGAAACCAACATATAAGAGGCCAAAATTCCAGGAACATAAAGAAGTGAATACAACAGGTTATGTGCAATTTCCTCTCAAGGCTTCTAACAATTCCTAAGCTGCACATACGCAAGGCAAGATGCTAAAATACCCGTATGAAGGGGCTGCTAGAAGGCTAAACATCTAAACAGAGACTTCTGTAGTATCACAGTGATCAAGAGACAAAATTGGAGTACAGGACTGTCTTTCTCATTATTTGTCAGAATAAAACTAAATCCCCCCTGGAGGAAGATAACATCACCCAGAACTACTACAAGTATTCACACACAGTATCTGCAATTAAAATAATAATAATAATAATAAAACATCTGGTATACCAGGAGACTGAACAACCACAACAAAAAACTGAAACTAAATTTTATTTTATTTATTTACTTTTTTAAATTAAGCTCTATGCCCATCATGGGGCTTGAACTCACAACTCCAAGATTAAGAGTCACATGCTTAACTGACTGAGCCAGCCAGGCGCCCCTGAAACTAAATCTTTGAAAAACATAATCTAATACATAATCCCAAACTGACATTAGAAATTATCTTCAAGATTGGGGCACCTGGGTGGCTTAGTCAATTAAGCATCTGCCTTCAGCTCAGGTCATGAACTCAGGGTCCTGGGATGGAGCCCCGCATTGGGCTCCCTGCTCAGCAGGAAGCCTGCTTCTCCCTCTTCCTCTGCCCCTCCCCTCC
The DNA here is from genome assembly GCF_037043125.1 of Eumetopias jubatus. Lineage (NCBI taxonomy): Eukaryota > Metazoa > Chordata > Mammalia > Carnivora > Otariidae > Eumetopias > Eumetopias jubatus. The sequence continues at coordinate 120,807,883 of NW_028274813.1, forward strand.
ACTTGGGCTCACTCTCTCTCAAATAAATAAATTAAATATTTTTTAAAAAAGAAATTATCTTCAAGATAATTATGATTACCTATGTTCAAAAAATTAGATGACAAAGTTAAATTCCACTGGAAAACATTAAAAGAGAATAAATGGAAATGGGTAGATGAAAAATGCAGTAACTGAAATTCAGAATTCAACAGCTGGATTTAATAACAATTAGACGCTGAAAAAGAGAGGAATATGTGCAGTGGAGGTAAATCACTAGAGAGTAAGTTGAAACATAAAGGGAAAGAAGATTAAAAATGCACACAGAAAAGACATTATAAACATGTAAGACACAGTGGAAACACCTAACATATGTGTATTTTGGAGTTCCCGAATGAGGGGGACAGAGAAATTGAAAAAGAAGCAATATTTGAAGAGAAGACGGACAAGAATTGTTCAATATAGTCAAAAGACATCAAACTACAAATTAAAGCTCTTCTGTGACTCTCAAGCAGAATAAGTATGAAGAAACACATACCTAGAACAAGTCTTTTGTTGAAGACCAAAGACAGAAAAACTTATAAATCAGAGAAAAAAATACACCAAAAAAGCAACAAAAAGACTGTGAGCTGACAATGCTGTAGAAATCATGGCACAGCTACAAGACAGTGAAATCCCATTTTTTAAGTGCTGACAGAAATTATGTGCCAACCTAAAATTCCATTCTCAGTGAATATACCCTTCATAAAGGAAGGCAAAATTTAAAAAATATTCAGACAAAAGAATTGAGAGAATTTTTCATTGACAGACACACACCAGAGGAAGCACTACAGGGAGTTCTTCAAATAAAAGAAAAACATCCCTGATGGAAATAAGGAAATATGGCAAAAAAATGAAGATAACTCTAGAAAGATAAATCAAAATGAATACTGACAGCTTAAAATGATTTCTTGTGAGGTTTTAAATATATGTGAAATTTTAGAAACATGAACACAATGGCACAAAGGCCACCACTAAAGAGGTAGAGATAAATTGTTAATGGGTTTTTTATTGCTTGGAAGTTTTAAAGTACTAATTTAAGAAAGACTCCACCACATAAAAATGCATGTTGTAATCTCTAGGGTTGCTTTTTAAATAATCATAAATATATAACAAGCAAGATGCTAGAGAAGAAAATGGAATAATAAAAATGATTAATTCAAAAGAAAGTAAAAGAAGGAGACTAAAGAAACAAGAATGGAACAAGTAAAAAATAATATAGCAGATTTAAATGCAAAAATATCAGTAATTACTTTAAATGTACATGGACTAAATATTTCAACCAAAAAAAAAAGCATCAGCCAAGATTATAAAATATTAAACTATATTATTTTCTGCCTATAAGAGATGCACATTAAATACGATAGGATAGGAAAATAAACAGAAAAGATATATTGGTCAAACACTAACTTCTACAACAACAAAAACTTTTGAGAAGCTAATACTAATATATAAAATATACTTTTAGAACAAAAACATTATTAGAATGAAGAACATTAAAGATGATAAAAGGTCAATTCAAAATTAAGAAAAAAGAATCCTAAATCTGTATGCATTTAATAGCATAGCCTCAAAATGTATAAAGGAAAATCCTATAAAAATAGAAGTAAATGATTCCAAATATTTCAATTTTTTGAGACCGTTCTCTCAGTAACAAATAAAACAGACCCCCCCCCCAAAAAAAGGAAACTCAGTACACTGACTTGACTCAAACAATCTAATTTACATATGGAGAAAACGACGGCAAACAGCACAGAATAACAACGGTCCTCAAGTAGACATGGCCCATTTACCAAAACAGACCATTCACTGACTCATGAAGCATGTCACCAACAATTTCATCCAGAGTATGTTCTCCGACCACAGTGAAATTAATATAGAAATCCATACCTGAAAAATTTTCCAAATTCTTTGAAAACTGAACAATACATCTAAATAACCTGAATCAAATGTGCAGTTGCTAGAGAGATGAAGAAATACTTATAAGTGAGCAATACCAAATACAGAAATATACTTAAGCTTCTGGGCTATAGCTAAAGCTGTTTCCTCGAGGAAATGTTAGAGCTCTAAATCACAAGTTCTCAAACTCTTACCTTTCAGGATCACTTTACTCTTAAAAATAATTTAGGACCCATACTTACACCATACATCAAAACAATTCCGAGGGCACCTGGGTGGCTCAGTCAGTGAAGCATCTTACTCTTGATCTCAGCTCAGGTCTTGATCTCAGGGTTGTGATCTCAAGCCCCACATTGGGCTCCATGTGGAGCCCACTTAAAAATAAATAATCAAACAAACAATTCCTCATTGATCTTAAAATAAATGTGGAAGGACAAAGTTTAAAGATTCTATAAGATAACCTTACCTTGGAATAGGAGATAGCTCAACAAATTCTGCAACATTATAAACAAAAAGACTGATATATTGGGCCTCATTAAAAATAAGACTAAGAGAGTGAAAACTCAAGTCATAGAGTAGAAAAAGATATTTCAATACATCCACCGAAGAATCACATTCAGATATTAAGAATCCCTACAAGCCATTAAGAGGAAGGCAGCATACTAAATATTTTTTAGCATAGGCAAAAACCTTGTAGAGGCAACTTCACAAAGGGGGATACCCAAATAGGCAATAAACATACAAAAATATTTTCATCTCATTATCATCATGGAAACACACATTAAACCACAATGAGATGACACTTCATCACTACCAGAGTGGCTAAAATTATTTTATAACAACAATAATGCACGTTTCTCCAAGGGTTAATGGAGCAACTGGAACACTCATACACTCTTGGTGAGGTTTACATTGGCACCATGACTTGCGAAAACAGTCTGGCAGAATCTATGATTATTGAATATATAAAAAGCTATACTCTGTGACTCATTCATTCCACTCCTAGGTATAGACCCAGAAGAAATTCCCTTATATGTAACCAAAATTCATATACAAGCAACATTACTCATAATAACCCAAAACTAGTAACAACCTAAATGTCGATTAATAATAGAGTAAATAAATAAATTGCAGCTATTTCTATAATGCAATTCTCTATCACAATTAAGACGGAACACATGCAACACATGGGTAGATTTCAAATGTAACACTGAACAAGCTCATGCTGTATAAGTTTGATTATATAAAGTTCAAAAATAAAAAGGAACATCCAGTACTATTCCATTCATATAAAATTTAAAAACAGGATTGTAGGAGATCTCAATAATCCACTCTCAGCAATAGACAGATCATCAAAGCAGAAAATCAACAAAGAAACAAGAGCTTTGAATGACACGCTGGACCAGATGGACCTCATAGATATATACAGAACATTCCACCCTAAAACAACAGAATGCTCATTCTTCTCGAGCGCACACAAAACTTTCTCCAAAACAGACCACATACTGGGTCACAAATCAGGTCTCAACCGATAACAAAAGATAGAGATTATTCCCTGCATATTCTCAAACCATAATGTTTTAAAACTGAATGCAATCACAAGAAAAAACTTGGAAGAAATTCAAACACTTGGAAGCTAAAGACCACTCTGTTCAACGTTTGGGTCAACCAAGAAATCAATTCATGGAAACCAATGAGAACAAAAACATATTGGTCCAAAATCTATGGGATACTGAAAAGGCGGTCCGAAGGGGGAAATACATAGCCATCCACGCCTCACTCAAAAAAAACAGAAAAATCCGAGAGGTGGAGCAAGATGGCAGAGGAGTAGGAGACCTGGATTTCGTCTGGTCTCAGGAATTCAGCTGAATAGGGATCAAACCATTCTGAACACCTACGAACTCAACAGGAGATCGAAGAAGAGAGTAGCAACAACTCTCTGAACAGAGAAGCGACCACTTACTGGAAGGTAGGACGTGCGGAGAAGTGAATCCGAGGCGATATTCGGGAGGATAGAGGGCGGGGGAGGGGGCCTCCGTCGGCCGCTTCTGGCAACTGCCAGAGCCGCGGAGCCCAAAATCGGAACATTTAGAAGTCGGCTCCGCGGAGGGACGTTGCTCCAGTGGCTAAGCAGGGGGTGGAATCCTCCCGGGACAGTGTGGTCTCAGGACCCTCGGGGTCACAGAAAGACCGGGGGTGCCTGAGTGCGGCAGAGCTCCCAGGGATCGGAGCGGGGAAGCCGGCTGCAGAGACGGAGCCGAGGCGCGGGCTCTCAGCTCGGGGTGGCCATAAACTGTGATCCGCGGCCCACTCGGGCCACTGCTCCTCCAGCAGGGACCCAACAGGCGGCAGAGCCGGGGAGACTCCCCTTCCTCCCCCGGGAGGAGCGGCGCTGGAGCGCACCGCAGGGATCTGCTGGGTTTGGAGACTCCACACGGGGTTGGGGGCCAGAGATACAAATGCTTGGTCACAGGCCGGGTGAGCACGGAGTGCGGCCGGAGACCGGGGACACGGGAGTGACTGCTTTTCTCTGGGGGTGCACTGAGGAGCGGGGCCGCGAGTTCTCAGCTCCTCCGGGTGGAGATTGGGAGGCCACCATTTTCACCCTGGTCCTCCAAAGCTGTACCAGAGCTTGCAGGGAACAAAAGCTCCCGAGAGCAAACCGGAGCAGATAACTTAGCCCGGACCGACAAGGGCGGGGCAATTCCGCCTCCGGCAAAGACATTTGGGAACCACGGCAACAGGCCCCTCCCCCAGAAGATCAGCACGAACAGCCAGCAAGCCAAGACCAAGTTGACCGATCAAGGAGAACGGGAGAACTCCAGCGCTAGGGGAATACTGCACATAGAATTCATGGCTTTTTTACCAAGATTCATTAGTTTTTCAATGTTAATTTTTTAACTTTTTCTTAATTTTCTTTTTCCTTTTCAACCACCATCTTATCAATCCCTTTTTTAAAAAAAATTTTTTTATTTTTCATTTTTAGAATATTTTATCCCTTCATAGTAGTTACCCTTATTTTTGGCATATATATATATAAGTTGTTCTCTCTTTAAAATTTTGAGATACAGTTTCTTCTAACAGATCAAAATATACCCTAAATCACTAGTGTATGGCTTTGTTCTAGTCTCCTGCCTGATCACATTCTCTCTCTCTCTCTTTAATCCTTTATTTTTTCAAACAACTTCTTATCAATTCCTTTTATAAAATCTTTTATAATTTTCATATTTACAGTCATCTTCCACCCCTTCATTGTATCAACCCTTATTTTGTACATATATAAGGCTTTCTTCCTTTAAAATTTTAGGAGGCACTTTCTTCTAACCAAAATACGCCCAAAATCTACTGTGTGGCACTGATCTATGCACTAGCCTGATCATATCTGCTCATATTCTGTTTTTTGTTTTGTTCTGTTTTTGTTTTTATCTTTTTTTTTTTTCTCTCACTCTTTTTTCTTTCTTTCCCTTTCTTTTCCCCTGGTTTCAGGTCTTTTCTGATTTGTATAGAGTATCTTTGCTGGGGACGTTGTTAACCTCTTAGCATTTTATTCTCTCATTCATCCATTCTCCTCTGGACAAAATGACAAGACGAAAGAAATCACCTCAGCAAAAAGAACAAGAGGTAGTACCGTCAGCCAGGGACCTACTCAATACGGACATTAGTATGATGTCGGACCTAGAGTTCAGAATCATGACTTTAAAGATACTAGCTGGGCTTGAAAAAAAGCATGGAAGTTATTAGAGAAGCCCTTTCTGGAGAAATAAAAGAACTAAAAACTAACCAAGTCGAAATCAAAAAGGCTATTCATGAGGTGCAATCAAAAATGGGGGCACTAACTGCTAGGATAAATGAGGCAGAAGAGAGAATCAGCGATATAGAAGACCAAATGATGGAAAATAAAGAGGCTGAGAAAAAGAGAGAGAAACAACTACAGGATCACGAGGGCAGAATTCGAGAGATAAGCGATACGATAAGACAAAACAACATTAGAATAATTGGGATCCCAGAAGAAGAAGAAAGAGAGAGAGGGGCAGAAGGTATATTGGAGAAAATTATAGCAGAGAACTTCCCTAATGGGAGCAAGGAAACAGGCATCAAAATCCAGGAGGCACAGAGAATCCCTCTCAAAATCAATAAAAATAGGTCAACACCCCGACAGCTAATAGTACAACTTACGAGTCTCAGAGACAAAGAGAAAATACTGAAAGCAGCTCGGGAGAAGAGATATGTAACCTACAATGGTAGAAATATAAGAATGGCAACAGACCTATCCACAGAGACCTGGCAGGCCAGAAAGGACTGGCATGATATCTTCAGAGCACTAAATGAGAAAAATATGCTGCCAAGAATACTATATCCAGCTAGGCTCTCATTGAAAATTGAAGGAGAGATAAAAAGCTTCCAGGACAAACAAACACTAAAGCAATTTGCAAACACGAAACCAGCCCTAAAAGAAATATTGAAAGGGGTCCTCTAAGCAGAGAGAGAGCCTAAAAGCAGCATAGATCAGAAAGGAACACAGACAATATACAGTCACAGTCACCTTACAGGCAATACAATGGCACTAAATTCATATCTTTCAATAGTTACCCTGAATGTAAATGGGCTAAATGCCCCAATCAAAAGACACAGGCTATCAGAATGGATGAAAAAACAAGACCCATTGATATGCTGTCTGCAGGAGACTCATTGTAGACCCAAAGACACCTCCACATTGAAAGTGAGGGGGTGGAAAACCATTTACCATGCTAATGGACACCAAAAGAAAGCTGGGGTGGCAATTCTTCTATCAGACAAATTAGATTTTAAACCAAAGACTGTAAGAAGAGATGAGGAAGGACACTATATCCTACTTAAAGGGTCTATCCAACAAGAAGGTCTAACAATTGTAAATATCTATGCCCCTAACATAGGAGCAGCCAATTCTATAAGGCAATTAATAACAAAAGCGAAGAAACACATCAACAACAATACAATAATAGTGGGGGACTTTAACACCCCCCTCACTGAAGTGGGCAGATCATCTAAGCAAAAGATCAACAAGGAAATAAAGACTTTAAACGACACACTGGACCAAATGGACTTCACAGACATGTTCAGAACATTCCAACCCAAAGCAACGGAATACACATTCTTCTCTAGTGCCCATGGAACATTCTCCAGAATTGATCACATCCTAGGTCACAAATCAGGTTTCAACCAGTACCAAAAGATTGGGATTATTCCCTGCATATTTTCAGACCACAATGCTTTGAAACTAGAACTGAATCACAAGAGGAAAGTCGGAAAGAACTCAAATACATGGAGGCTAAAGAGCATCCTAGGAAAGAATGAATGGGTCAACCAGGAAATTAAAGAAGAATTAAAAAAAATTCATGGAAACCAATGAAAATGAAAACACAACTGTTCAAAATTTTTGGGATGCAGCAAAGGCAGTCCTGAGAGGAAAGTATATAGCAATACAAGCCTTTCTCAAGAAACAAGAAAGGTCTCAAATACACAACCTAACCGTACACCTAAAGGAGCTGGAGAAAGAACAGCAAATAAAGCCTAAACCCAGCAGGAGAAGAGAAATAATAAAGATCAGAGCAGAAATCAATGAACTAGAGACCAAAAGAACAACAGAACAGATCAACAAAACTAGGAGCTGGTTCTTTGAAAGAATTCACAAGATTGATAAACCCCTGGCGAGACTTATCAAAAAGAAAAGAGAAATGACCCAAATCAACAAAATCATGAATGAAAGAGCAGAGATCACAACCAACGCCAAAGAAATACAAATAATTAGAAGAACATATTACGAGCAACTCTATGCCAGCAAATTAGATAACCTGGAAGAAATGGGTGCATTCCTAGAGATGTATCAACTACCAAAACTGAACCAGGAAGAAATAGAAAACCTGAACAGACCTATAACCACTAAGGAAATTGAAGCAGTCTTCAAAAATCTCCCAACAGACAAAAGCCCAGGGCCAGATCGCTTCCCAAGGGAATTCTACCAAACATTTCAAGAAGAATTAATACCTATTCTCCTGAAACTGTTCCAAAAAATAGAAATGGAAGGAAAACTTCCAAACTCATTTTATGAGGCCACCATTACCTTGATCCCCAAACCAGACAAAGACCCCATCAAAAAGGAGAATTACAGACCAATATCCTTGAGGAACATGGATGCAAAAATTCTCACCAAAATACTAGCCAATAGAATCCATCAGTACATTAAAAGGATTATTCACCACGGCCAAGTGGGATTTATCCCTGGGCTGCAAGGCTGGTTCAACATCCGCAAATCAATCAACATGATACAATACATTAACAAAAGAAAGAACAAGAATCATATGATCCTCTCAATAGATGCAGAAAAAGCATTTGACAAAGTACAGCATCCTTTCTTGATCACAACTCTTCAGAGTATAGGGATAGAGGGTACATACCTCAACATCATAAAAGCCATCTATGGAAAACCTACAGCCAATATCATTCTCAATGGGGAAAAGCTGAGAGCTTTTCCCCTAAGGTCAGGAACGTGGCAGGGATGTCCACTCTCGCCACTGCTCTTCAACATAGCATTAGAAGTCCTAGCCACAGCAATCAGACAACAAAAAGAAATCAAAGGCATCCAAATCAGCAAAGAGGAAGTCAAACTCTCACTCTTTGCAGATGATATGATACTATATGTGGAAAACCCAAAAGACTCCACCCCAAAACTGCTAGAACTCATACAGGAATTCAGTAAAGTGGCAGGATATAAAATCAATGCACAGAAATCAGTGGCATTCCTAGACACCAACAACAAGACAGAAGAGAGACAAATCAAGGAGTCAATCCCATTTACAATTGCACCCAAAACCATAAGATACCTAGGAATAAATTTAACCAAAGAGGCAAAGGATCTGTACTCAGAAAACTATAAAATACTCATGAAAGAAACTGAAGAAGACACAAAGAAATGGAAAAATGTTCCATGCTCATGGACTGGAAGAACAAACATTGTGAAGATGTCAACGCTACCTAGAGCAATCTACACATTCAATGCAATCCCCATCAAAATACCATCCACTTTTTTCAAAGACATGGAACAAATAATCCTAAAATTTGTATGGAACCAGAAGAGACCTCAAATAGCCAGAGGAATATTGAAAAAGAAAAGCCAAGCTGGCGGCATCACAATTCCGGACTTCTAGCTCTATTACAAAGCTGTCATCATCAAGACAGTATGGTACTGGCACAAAAACAGACACATAGATCAATGGAGCAGAATAGAGAGCCCAGACATGGACCCTCAACTCTATGGTCAACTAATCTTCGACAAAGCAGGAAAGAATGTCCAATGGAAAAAAAACAGTCTCTTTAACAAATGGTGTTGGGAAAATTAAGACAGCCACATGCAGAAGAATGAAACTGGACCATTTCCTTACACCACACACAAAAATAGACTCCAAATCATTGAAAGACCTAAACGTGAGACAGGAGTCCATCAAAATCCTAAAGGAGAACACAGGCAGCAACGTCTTCGACCTCAGCCGCAGCAACTTCCTCCTAGAAACATCGCCAAAGGCAACGGAAGCAAGGGCAAAAATGAACTATTGGGATTTCATCAAGATAAAAAGCTTTTGCACAGCAAAAGAAACAGTCCACAAAACCAAAAGACAACCGACAGAATGGGAGAAAATATTTGCAAATGACATATCAGATAAAGGGCTAGTATCCAAAATCTATAAAGAACTTATCAAACTCAACACCCAAAGAACAAATAATCCAATCAAGAAATGGGCAGACGAAATGAACAGACATTTTTCCAAAGAAGACATCCAAATGGCCAACAGAAAATGAAAAAGTGCTCAACATCGCTCGGCATCAGGGAAATCCAAATCAAAACCTCCATGAGATACCACCCCACGCCAGTCAGAATGACTAGAATTAACAAGTCAGGAAATGACAGATGTTGGCGGGGATGCGGAGAAAGGGGAACCCTCCTACACTGTTGGTGGGAATGCAAACTGGTGCAGCCACTCTGGAAAACAGTATGGAGGTTCCTCAAATAGTTGAAAATAGAGCTACCATACGATCCAGCAATTGCACTACTGGGTATTTACCGCAAAGATACAAATGTAGGCATCCGAAGGGGTACGTGCACCCCGATGTTTATAGCAGCAATGTCCACAATAGCCAAACTGCGGAAAGAGCCAAGATGTCCATCGACAGATGAACGGATAAAGAAGAGGTGGTATATATACACAATGGAATATTATGCAGCCATCAAAAGGAATGAGATCTTGCCATTTGCAACGACGTGGATGGAACTGGAGGGTGTTATGCTGAGTGAAATAAGTGAATCAGAGAAAGACATGTATCATATGACCTCACTGATATGAGGAATTCTTAATCTCAGGAAACAAACTGAGTGTTGCTGGAGTGGTGGGGGTTGGGAGGGATGGGGTGGCTGGGTGATAGACATTGGGGAGGGTATGTGCTATGGTGAGTGCTGTGAATTGTGCAAGACTGTTGAATCACAGATCTGTACCTCTGAAACAAATAATGCAATATATGTTAAGAAAATAAAAAAGAAGAAGAAGATAGCAGGAGGGGAAGAATGAAGGGGAGTAAGTCGGAGGGGGAGACGAACCATGAGAGACAATGACTCTGAAAAACAAACTGAGGGTTCTAGAGGGGAGGGGGGTGGGGGGAGGGGTTAGCCTGGTGATGGGTATTAAAGAGGGCACATTCTGCGTGGAGCATTGGGTGTTATGCACAAACAATGAATCATGGAACACTACATCAAAAACTAATGATGTAATGTATGGTGATTAACATAACAATAAAAAATTTAAAAAAAAAGAAAAATCCCAAATTCACCAAGTAACTTTACACCTGAAAGAACTAGAGAAAAAGCAACAAACGATGCCTAAGCCGTGCATTAGAAGAGAAATAATTAAGATCAGAGCTGAGATCAATGAATTAGAAACCAGAAACACAGTAGATCAGATCAACGAAACTAGAAGCTGGTTCTTTGAAAGAATTAATAAGATCGATAAACCCCTGGCCAGACTTATCCAAAAGAAAAGAGAAAGGACCCAAATTAATAAAATTATGAATGAAAGGGGGAGAGATCACGACTGACACCACGGAAACAGAAACAATTATTAGAAATTATTATCAACAACTATATGCCAATAAATTAAGCAACCTGGAAGAAATGGATGCCTTCCTGGAAACCTATAAACTGTCAAGACTGAAACAGGAAGAAATTGACCACCTGAATAGGCCAATAACCAGTAACGAGATTGAAGCAGTGATCAAAATCCTCCCAAAAAACAAGAGTCCAGGGCCTGATGGATTCCCTGGGGAATCCTACCAAACATTCAAAGAAGAAATAATACCTCTTCTCCTGAAGCTGTTTCAAAAATAGAAACAGAAGGAAAGCTTCCAGACTCATTCTGAGGCCAGCATTACCTTAATCCCCAAACCGGGCAAAGACCCCATCAAAAAGGAGAATTTCAGACCAATATCCCTGATGAATATGGATTCCAAACTTCTCAACAAAATCCTAGCTAACAGGATCCGACAACTCATTAAAAGGATCATCCACCACGACCAAGTAGGATTTATCCCCGGGATGCAAGGGTGGTTCAACATTCACAAATCAATCAATGTGACAGAACACATTAATAAGAGGAGAGAGAAGAACCAGTCGGTTCTCTCAATTGATGCAGAAAAAGCATTTGACAAAATACAGCATCCTTTCCTGATTAAAACCCTTCAGAGCATAGGGATAGAGGGAACATTCCTCAAATTCATAAAATCCACCTATGAAAAACTGACAGCAAATATCATCCTCAATGGGGAAAAGCTGAGAGCCTTTCCTTTAAGATCAGGAACATGACAAGGATGCCCCCTCTTGCCACTATTGTTCAATATAGTACTAGAAGTCCTAGTAACAGCAATCAGACAACAAAAAGAAATAAAAGGTGTTCAAATTGGCAAAGAACAAGTCAAACTCTCTCTTCGCAGATGACATGATACTTTATGTGAACAATCCAAAAGACTCCACCCCCAAATTACTAGAACTCGTACAGCAATTCAGTAATGTGGCAGGATATAAAATCAATACACAGAAAGCAGTTGCTTTCTTATACACTAACAATGCAACTGTAGAAAGAGAAATTAGAGAAACGATTCCATTTACAATAGCACCAAAAACCATAAGATACCTTGGAATAAGCCTAACCAAAAGGTAAAGGATCTATACTCTAGCAACTACAGAACAGTCATGAAAAAAACTGAAGAAGACACAAAAAGACGGAAAAACATTCCACGCTCATGGATGGGAAGAATAAACATTGTTAAAATGTCTATGCTACCCAGAGCAATCTATACCTTCAATGCCATCCCGATCAAAGTTCCAATGACATTTTTCAAAGTGGGAACAAACAATCCTAAAATTTGTATGGAATCAGAAAAGACCCCAAATCGCCAAGGAAATGTTGAAAAAGAAAAACAAAGCTGGGGCATCACATTGCCCAATTTCAAGCTATACAAAGCCTTGATCACCAAGACAGCATGGTACTGGCACAAAAACAGACATATAGACCAATGGAACAGAATAGAGAGCTCAGATATGGACCCTCAACTCTATGATCAAATAATCTTCAACAACGCAGGAAAAAATATGCAATGGAAACAAGACAGTCTCTTCAATATATGGTGCCGGGAAAATTGGGCAGCTATATACAGAAGAATGAAACTCAACCATTCTCTAACACCATACACAAACACAAACTCAAAGGGGATGAAAGACCTCAATGTGATACAGGAATCCATCAAAATCCTAGAGGAGAACATAGGCAGTAACCTCTTCGACGTCGGCCACAGAAACTTCTTTCAAGATACTATCATCTCCAAAGTCTAGTGAAACAAAAGCAAAAATGAACTTCTGAGACTTCATCAAGATAAAAGCTTCTGCACAGCAAAGGAAACAGTCAACAAAACAAAGAGGCAACCCACAGAATGGGAGAAGATATTTGCAAATGACACTACAGACAAAGCGCTGATTTCCAAGATCTATGAAAAGAACTTCTCAAACTCAACATCCAAAAAACAAATAATCAAGTCAAAAAATGGGCAGAAGACATGAACAGACACTTCTCCAAAGAAGACATACAAATGGCTAACAGACACATGAAAAAATGTTCATCATTATTAGCCATCAGTACCATTAGCCATCAAATTCAAATCCAAACCACACTGAGATACCACCTTACACCAGTTAGAATGGCAAAAATGGACAGGGAAAGAAACAAATGTTGGAGAGGTTGTAGAGAAAGGGGAACCCTCTTACGGTGTTGGTGGGAATGCAAGTTGGTACAGCCACTTTGGAAAACAGTGTGGAGGTGCCTCCAAAAATTAAAAATAGAGCTACCCTATGGCCTGCAATTGCACTACTGAGTATTTACCTCAAAGACACAGATGTAGTGAAAAGAAGGCCATATGCACCCCAATGTTCATAGCAGCAATGTCTGCAAATGGCCAAACTGTGGAAAGAGCCAAGATGCCCTTCAACAGATGAATGGATAAAGAAGATGTGGTCCATATATACAATGGAATACTACTCAGCCATCAGAAAGGATGAATACCCAACTTTTACATCTACATGGATGGGACTGGAGGAGATTATGCTAAGTGAAATAAGTCAAGCAGAGAAAGTCAATTATCATATGGTTTCACTTATTTGTGGAAAAGGAATAGCATGGAGGACATTAGGAGAAGGAAGGGAAAAATGAAGGGGGGGGAAGTCTGAGTGGGGGATGAACCATGAGAGACTATGGACTCCGAGAAACAGACTGAGGGTTTTGGAGGGGAGGGGGGTGGGGGGATGGGTTAGCCCGGTGATGGGTATTAAGGAGGGTACGTACTGCCTGGAGCACAGAGTGTTCTACGAAAACAATGAATTGTGGATCACTACATCAAAAACTAATTATGTATTGTATGGTGACTAACATAACATAATTAAATTTAATTTAATTTTAAAAAATTTAAAAACAGGAAAACTAATCCATGGTGATAAAAGTGTAGTAGTTACCTTGAAGTTACGGTAAAAGAGAGCTTTCTGGGATGCTAGTAATATTCTGTATCTAGAACTGGCTATGGGAATGTGTTCACTTTGTTTTAACAGATCACTTTGTTATAACAGATTTGTTACAACCTAAGACCCGTCACTTCCCTGTATATATGTTTTATTTGAGTAAAAAGTGTTTAACCATGCCCTCCCATAAACCCTGCATTCAATGTTTTCAGTGTGTGCACACATCGTATTTATCATGATTTATTTGTCCCTAAGGAAGTTTAACAAACGATGCTGGCCTGTTTCTTCCTCTTCCATTTGAATAGTAGAAATAACGTTCATGTCTGACTATCCACATCTGGAAGTCTCTGTTCAGTAGAATCATGACTAAACCATATAGAATCTAATAATCTATATTCAAAAGACAAACAGCCCCAGGGGCTATTATGTGATGACTCTGTCCTCTGCAACCTAAATGCTACTTCACGTTTAATTATTACAGCAGCAGAATAAAGAAATTATTTAATCTCACCAAGAGGAAGTAAGTAGATAAAATACACCTAGGAGGCAGACACTGAATCAAGCTGGTGGGCCGAATACACACATCTTCCCCTCCACTGTACCAAATACCTTTAATATACTTGTAAACATACATAGAGAGAGAGAGAAGCGTATGACACATAGTAGGACTGAGAAACAAAAAAGGTGCTAGCAGCAGATCGTAAATGGTAAGAAATGCCTAGAAGACAGAAAGCAGATGGGATCAGAGAGCAGACCAATCCATACATGGATAGAAAACTGCTCCCAAGCTAAAAGTTCATGCAGTAGTCTCCACTTATCCACAAGGGTGCATTCCAAGACCCCCAGTGGATGCCTGAAACCACGGATAGTACCAAACCCTACAGATACCCTATGTTTTTTCCTATACATACATACCTATGATAAAATGTAACTTATACGCTAGGCACAGTAAGAATAATAACTGAGAATAAAACAGAACAATTACAAAATATTGTCATAAAAGTTATGTGACTGTGGTTTCTGTCTCAAAATACCTTACTGTTCTGTACCCACCTTTCTTGGGATGATGTGAGATGACACAATGCCTACGGGAGGAGATGATGTGCAGTAAAGGATGTAGGCACTGTGACGTAGCATTAAGGCTATTACTGACCTTCTGACAATATGTCAGAAAGGAGGGACCATGGCTCACCACAGATAACTGAAATGACAGGTAACTAAAATCACGGATAGCAAACCACATGTAACTGAAACCACAGAAAGTGAAAGTGCAGATGGGGGTGGGGTGTGGGTTGGGGGGACTACTGTACAGAGAAATTCCAAGTCTAAATAGAGTAAACATACAAAAAATGGGAGTTAGCCCCTGGGAAATCATCAGGAGATTCAATAAAAGAACTGTACATAAAGCAATAAGGGTCAATGGAGCCCCTCCAACCCCATTCCTGTGCCATCTTGGTTCGAATCCCTGCTCTACTGCTAACTAGAGAGTTAACTCCAGGCAAATTAGTGAAGCTCTCTGTGCCTCCAATTCCTCATCAGCAAAATATGGATAAAATAATAATAGCAACTGCCTCATCAGGGTTAACGTATAGGTAATATTTAGAATAACATCTGACATTGTTAAGTCTCATTAAACATTAGCCATTAATATTACCCACTGAAAAACAGGCAGCTAGGGTGTCTGTCCTGCACCTGCAATCTAGAGAGAGGGGACTACTCTAATCGGTGGGCCCCAAAGTGGGCATGAGGACCTGAGAGATGCTAGTAAAAGTCCTCCATTTCCAGAGTAAAACCCTTCTTTCCAGCCTTCCTGTCTGTGTCCTGTGGCCTGACCCTAGTATAAAGCCCACTGGTCACCACACCCACCCAAAACTCAGTCCTTCCAGTAATAAAAGAAGACTGTTAGACAAATAGACAAAACCTAAGCCAACTACCTAAATGTTGGACCTAGTTCTACATTCTTATCAACTGATGGCCAGGAATCAGAAATTAAAGGAAAACTAAGAACATGAGGGAAAATGTCAAAGAAGAAACTTTAAAATGGCCCACAGGAAACAGAGGTGATGAAGGTATACAGGGGAACTTCTAAAACTTCTCATTAATACCCACAGATAGGGCGCCTGGGTGGCTCAGTCGGTTAGGCGACTGCCTTCGGCTCAGGTCACGGTCCTGGAGTCCCGGGATCGAGTCCGGCATCGGGCTCCCTGCTCAGCGGGGAGTCTGCTTCTCCCTCTGACCCTCTTCCCTCTCGTGCTCTCTGTCTCTCATTCTCTCTCTCTCGAATAAATAAAATAAAATAAAATAAATAAAAAATCTGAAAGGAATATTCCTAAAAAAAAAAAAAATACCCACAGATATATTTGAGAAGATAGTGTACGCATAAAACAAGAAAAGGCTCGGGGCCCCTGGGTGGCTCAGATGGTTAAGCGTCTGCCTTCGGCTCAGGTCATGATCCCAGGGTCCTGGGATCGAGTCCCGCATCGGGCTCCCTGCTAGGCGGGGAGCCTGCTTCTCCCTCTGCCTCTGCCTCTGCCTCTCTCTCTGACTCTCATGAATAAATAAATAAAATATTTAAAAAAAAAAAAAAAACAAGAAAAGGCTCCAGTGAAAAAGGAGCAATCAGAAGGGGGCAAAAAAAAAAAAAAAAACTCAATAAAAAAGGGTGAACACACAATAGACAAAGCTGAAATATGAACTGCTTATTGGGAAGCAAGAGTCAAGGAAATGTTTCCCAAAATCCACACCAAAAACCAACAAGAGATGGGAAGTAGAAAGAAGTTTGGTCCAACCCCATCTTGGCTAAGTGTGCCCGGGACCACCCACCTTCTGAGCACCCCACCCACTCTATCAGGAAGACCTGTGTCCTCAGGCCAGGCATGACTTTGGGCTTCCTACAGAAGCTGATTCTGAATTGTGGGCCCACCAGGAGAAAAGGGGTTCCACCTGGAGTAAATGTTCCCAGTACATGCAGAGGCTGACTCCTCAGCAACATGCCTAGAAATTAGAGGCTATCATTGAGGCTGACTCCTCTCAGCCTAGGCATGGAGCTAAAACGAATCAGCCTCAGTGATAGCCTCTAATTTCTGAGTCTAGTACAATCTCTTCTACTTATTTTCTGCATACCCTAGCTTTTTCTCAGAAGAGATATCTATGATTTGGCCAAGGAGACAGTTTGCACTCTATTGGGCAGAACTTCCTCCAAGTTGGTGACATATGGGTGGAGGACTTCCCTAGTTTCCAGCACTGATGCCGGTTTTATATTTCTTTGGCCATTTTCAAGAGGGATGTTGGATGAGATTGACTTTTCCCATAAATTTCATTGTTTCTTTTAAAGAAACTTTAAAAGTATGCCCATATGTATGCTCAATCCAACAATCATTAGTTGTAGAACTCTATGTGTCTGACCAAAAGTTTGATTGTCCCCTGTATTTGTGGTGTTTGATGTCTTTCAGAGCAAAATGTGGTCCTTCAGAATTTTCTTTGTTGAAGACCCTGCATAGTTAAGGCAGACTCTTTGGGGAATGTAACTGATCACCCTGTGCGTGGGGGCCAGACCACAGACAGACCCACATAGGAACCCAGGGTTCCACTGGGACTTGGAGAGGAAGTTATTACTCTTTTCCTTTCTTCCTTTGCTTTGATTTGTTCTGTTATGGTCCCTTTTCACTGACCTAAGTAGGTGAAGACCTCATAAGGACAGTGTCAAATAGCTCTTGAAGGGAGTTATAAAATCAGATGAGAGAATATGTTCTGAACCACATGAAACAGTGTGGCTGGAAAAATTACTTCATTCTCCTCAAGCCATCCTGTGCAACCTAGGAAAATTCCATCACCTTCCAGAGGAGGTCGGAAGTTGATGCTGAGAATGTTTTATTCCTAATGCTCACCAATAAATATCAGTTCTGAAGAGAGTTCTAGCACACATGGTACACCTGTGTTGTTGTTGTTTTAAGGAATAAGCAGGAACCCCTTGCTTTAAATTTCAAAATTGTATAACCAGGCCTTGACTGATGATAGCTCTTGTTTTTCATGTAGATGGTATTTTATAAAATTGAAAAAATAATGAGAAATACAAAATGTAAAACATGATCAAATCTTATTAAAATTTGACTTACAAGAATTAAGAAGCAAAGGTTCCCCTACTCCCTGATATAATCACTGTTAACAGTCTGGGACAATCCTTCCCACCTTTTTCCTAAGTTTAGACAAACACACACACACACACACACACACACACACACAAGCACGCACGCACACATATTTCTGTTTACAAAAGTAACAGGTTATACATGTTTATCTGCAACCACTCCAGAGTAGAGACCTTTGCATTCTGGCATTCATTCAACAGAAAAAAAGTGGAGTGGCCTCTAGGTACCAAGCTACATACAACATTTGGATGTCAGTCTATTCCCTCCTCAATACTTGGGAGACACTGCAAGTTGTATTATTTTCTGGCACTTAATGTTGCTGAGAAAAGTCTGAGGGAAGGATCTTTTCTGACATTCATTTTTGGAACTCTTTATCTTAGCGAAAAAAATTAATTTCTTCTTTATAAAGTCAAGTGGCTTTTCCCCGTTGATTTTTCTTGGTCTTCATGGAGCCCCTCTGAGTTGCAGTATTGGGTCAACTCGTTTATGAATTCTTAAGCACCTACAGACAGAAGCAGAGGTCCAGAGTCCCTTGCCCTACGCCGACGTGAGAGACAGAGAGAAGAGAAGAGATACTGCTGTCCTGGGAAGTACCTGCACCTCCAAACTCAGGGCAGATCAAAGGCCAGCAAACCCCGGGGTCCGAAGTGGGGCCTGTGGTATTAAAGGGACCGTCCCCCAAAGGATCTTCAAACAGAGGGTCAGTGCCACCAGCAGTAAAAAAGTGCATTCATTGCGGGGGTCAAGCCGATACCAACCAGAGAGGCCCGGGAGCCAATGAGGCCCCTGTGAAGGCGTCAGGTCGGAACACCTGCCAGGCAGGAGCCAGACCCATCTGCACGGTCAAAAACAACAAGCAGCCACGCCCCTGCCTCACTGTCCCCTCCTCCCACCATACACTCTAAATCCTGAGGGCCAGCCGCCCTGGGAAGGAGACTCAGAGAGGACAACAGGGGCACACGCCCTCCCAGATGGCAAGG